>NW_012147190.1:1544491-1544900 GCF_000956105.1 Propithecus coquereli | reverse complement strand
TGAGTATCTTTTAATAGCAGTTAACAAATCCTGGAGGGCCAGTGTGGCAATTGTCATTCACTTCCCTCCACATCTCTCTCTCATCCTGGGTTCGGCGGGGATTCAGGGTGGCGGCTGGTGACAGCAGGTAGGAGTGGAGGAAGCAGGGGAGGGAGGCTGGCTGGGTGGAAACCGTAGCCTCGGGACCGTCTCTGGAGCGAGTGTGGCGCTGAGATGGGACGCGAGGCTGACTCATAGCAGGCCTGGGGCCAGAGTCATGAAAAGTTGATCCAAGCATTTGTGCAAAACGCTTCCCTGACGTGCAATAAAGGGCTCCCCATCAATGTGACACATTCCGCATTTTCCAAGAGAAGCAGTGTCGAACACCACTGGCAGGTGCAACGGCCCGGAACTTCCCGCCGGAAGTACA
>NW_012147190.1:1537096-1544441 GCF_000956105.1 Propithecus coquereli | reverse complement strand
GTAGACGTGGAGCTCCGGTGGGGCCCAGGCTGGAGTGTGGACTGGGGAGTCATTGCTCATGCTTGCTATGTGAAGCTTGGGAAGGAACAAGGCAGCTTAGGGAAGGGTACAGAGCAGAGGTGCCTGCAGGCTGAAGCTGGCACTCTGATGCTTGTGTTGAGCCTACACTGAATTTTAGAGAAAAGTGAATTAGTCACTGACATTTAGAAATCAGAACAATTTATAAAAATCTAGGCTCTGGCTTTTGTTCAATACTGGACCTATATCACAAGGCAACAGGTGACTGCAGCGGAGTTGCTGCAGCCCCTTTAGAGAGACACACACCCTTCCACATCCCCACTGTCCCCAGAGGGCCTGTTGCCCTCATTTCCATACCCTGTATATCCACTGAAGACTTCCTTTCCATTCCTTGCACGCCGCGGGAGAATTCACGACCTGCATGGAGTCATGGGTGAGAAGTATGCCTAGGAATACTCACATTCACTGGAGAACGTACTCCTAGGTAGATCCCATTTTCTGGTTTCACCTCAAATTCTTCCTCTTTGCTCATATTCTAGTCATAAGACATGAGTTTGATCTTCCTAAAGGGAAGCAAGGACCTCTTCCAAAGTGGAGAAGTTCACTATGCTGCTCACTGCAACAGGTGCTGGGGGGAGGTGGGTATCCATTCCTACTAAAAGAACTAAGCCCACTCCCTGGTCTCTAGAGCATTTACAAAAGTAATCAGTCCCTAAAGAAATTTTGAAATTAAAAGGCCCCCAGCCCCGCCTCCTAACGAGAAAGACCGGAGAGGAGTGGGAATTCAGCGTTCAGATTTGGAGCCAATAACCACTCAGGCCAGGGCTGGACAGCAATTTGTTTTTTGCTGTCCAATTGCCACTGGACTGACTTTACCTCCTCAATGTAATCTGGCCATGCCGTGGTTACACTGGCCCAGGTAAATTCATCCTTTGTTCTCCAGTGAGACAAATGCTCTCTTGCCTGCCTATTTGGCTTTTATGAAAAAGTCATCACAGTATTTTCTACTTTAGCATGAATATGCTTTTATGAAAAAAAAATTAGGAACCCATAGGCATATCATTTGTATGCTACAAAGAAAACAATATCCTTAGTTCTGAGTTGTTTTAGTGCCCTGCCTGAATTCTTTGAAAACACTGAAAATGATATTATTTCCTTTTTTTTTTTTATTTTTTTGTTGGTGAGCAAAGTGGCTCATTGTAGTTGAGGACTTCCATAATAAGAGCTCCAGTTTCAGGACTTCAAAGGGCTGGGCATTCATTTCAAGGAGTGCCTTTTAATTTGTTCTTACTTAGGACTTGATTAACTTAGTCACCTGAATACAGTGTGTGGGTAACACACTCAGCCGGGTTCTGAATTCTAGAACCGCTCTGCTGCGAGCTTACTGTGTGACCTTGGGGAAGTCACTTTCATTCTCTGGGCCTCAGGTCTTCTCTTGTTAAACGAGTGGATTAAATTGGATCCAGCTTCCCAAAATTCAGTCGTTCAAGTACCTACTTTCATGAATTTTGTCACAACCTCACATTATCTGTTCTATTCCCAATATATTATTTTGGGGTGACTTTTAAGTGAATCTCTTTTACAAATATGTTTTATATTGCTATTAAAGATAGTATCATGGCCCCCAAGGAGAAGGTAACCTTAAAAATAAGAACAACTAGAACAAAGCTATTATATTCCAGTGGAATACCATCAGCTGCCATATCACGTTTGCTCACATCAGCTGGGTGCCAAGCCTGCTTCCTGTGAAGTTACTCATTTAATTCTCATGGCAACTCTGTGAGAACATGACTATTATTAACCCCATTTCACAGATGAAGAAACTGAGCCGCAGAGAGGTTTATTAACTTCCCCAAGGTCACAGAGTCCCCGGGTGCCTTAGCCGGGATTTTAACCCAAGCAGGCCATGCTACATTGCCTATTGGTGTGGATCTGTTCTCTGTTAAAAAGCGGGGATTATCCTGTGTCAGAAGGTGTTAAAAAACACCCTAAAAGAGAGCTTCTCACGGATATGATCAGAGGTGGGGAAAGAGGGTCTCAAGGAAATAATTTGCTCACCAAGTGATTCAAAGTCCTCCAGCTCCCAACGCCTGTGATGTGTCTGTTGTCTAATGCCAGCCTGACTGAACAAAGTTCCATTTTGTGATTTACTTGTTCTGTACTTAAACCCTTATCTTGCTCATTTTCAATTGCTGAATATCACATCTTGCCCCTAGTTATTTTTCTTAAACTAAATTTCAGAGGAAAGACACAAAATGGGATTTTTCACACGAGGCCGCTCTCCTCCATTAGGAACACAAAGGGAGTCTGAGATTAGCTGCAATCAGCTGAGTTCTCATAATGTCACAATAATGACTCTGAGTATCTTTTAATAGCAGTTAACAAATCCTGGAGGGCCAGTGTGGCAATTGTCATTCACTTCCCTCCACATCTCTCTCTCATCCTGGGTTCGGTGGGGATTCAGGGTGGCGGCTGGTGACAGCAGGTAGGAGTGGAGGAAGCAGGGGAGGGAGGCTGGCTGGGTGGAAACCACAGCCTCAGGACTGTCTCTGGAGCGAGTGTGGCGCTGAGATGGGACTGCGAGGCTGACTCATAGCAGGCCTGGGGCCAGAGTCATGAAAAGTTGATCCAAGCATTTGTGCAAAGAGCTTCCCTGACGTGCAATAAAGGGCCCCCATCAATGTGACACATTCCGCATTTTCCAAGAGAAGCAGTGTCGAACACCACTGGCAGGTGCAACGGCCCGGAACTTCCCGCCGGAAGTACAAGTCATTCACACCACCCAAGCCCTCACAGCCTGGTGGCTTCTCAACGCATCTGGGGAGGGGGGCCAGCGGCTGGGGTGCGGTGGGCCGATTTCACACCATGGGGGCTGCGGGCTTGTTCTTACTCTTACCTTGATAAGCGCACTGGGAGCAGCCATGGAGCCCATGCTGCGTATTGGGCACTGGGCTCAGCGCTCAACCTGCATTATCACGTCTAATCCTCTCTAACAACACTCTGGAGTCAGTACTATTATTATCCCTACGTTACAAATGAGAAAACTGAGCCCCGGAACACTTAAATGGTGAAGCCAAGATTCGAAGCCAGGCAGTCTGGCTGCAGAGCCAAAGCTTTTAAACCCTGCGATACACAGAAGGAAGGGGTTTATTGGGCAGATCCTAAGCAGCTCATGGAATGGAAGGGACGGGAACACTGGGTGGGACAGGAACCAGGGCAGATCTGGGACTGTTTCTTTAGGCCGCTGCCATCCAATGACTCGGTTCTAACCAGCCTTCAGGAGCGGATGCTGTTTCAGCAGCCGATCTTCTGCTCTGTGGTTTGCAGGGGTAGCTGATCGCAGAATGTGCCGTGTTTTGTTATCCTCTGCTCTGGGCTCGGCTCTGGAGTTAGGGGTATAAGGATTGTGTGCTGTGTGACCTTGGGCAAGCAATTTAACCTCTCTGGGCCTTAGTTTTCTTAAATCTATAAAATAGAGACAATACTGTATCAGATAATAATAATAATAATGTCAGATCGGGATGTTGCAGGGATTATATGAGCAAATATTTGCCAAGTATGTAGAGTGCTGCTTGATGCTCAGCAAGGACCATAGAGTTAATAAGGGAGTGGCAGCTGGTCAGGCCTGACAGCTGTGAATCCTGAACACTGTCGCAGGGTCCCACCTCTCCGCTTAGTCTGCTCTGTCAGCTCACCCTGAGGAATGTGACCACTTTGTCTGCATGGTCCTCTAGAGAACCCTGGCACTCACAGCATGATCCATGGACCAGCAGCACCAGTGACCTGCTCACCTGTGAGCCTGTTCGACATTGAGACACCCAGGCCCCACTCCAGACCTCCTCAATCAGACTGCACATTTTACCAAGATCCTCAGGGGCTTTTTAGGCACATCAAGTTTGAGAAGCACAGCCTTAGAACTTTGAAAAGCAAATAACAGAAGAAAAAATGTCTAGAATCTTTTTCTTGTATTGGAGATTCAGTCCAAAAAAGGTACTTTTGCTTTTGCAAGTTAGAACTTTTAGGGTAACAATAATTTGCATGATGGTAGCACTTTACAATGTGACTAAAGGGCCTTCACACTCACTTTTTTGCTTGCTTTGCTTTGCACCCTGAGAAGGAGGCAGAGCAGCCAATGTTATCTCCATTGTACAGATGTGAACACTGAGGCTCAGGGCCTCAAGTGATTTTCCAGTGTTACCCTGCTACCAAATGTCAGGGCCAGGAGTGAAGCCCAGGTCTTCCAATGTCCTAATTCAGGGTTCGTTGTAGTTTTCACTCTGCTCATCAACAGTGGGAGAATCATTGCTCATTCTTACTCCTCAGTTACCTGGGCATAGCCTGTCACCAAGTTCCATGACTTGGTTCCCTCAGGATGACTTGGATTGAGGCTTTTGTTACGATTTCCCTGGTTCCAGTCCTGGCTAAGCTCTTGTGATAACAATAATACTAGTGGTTACGTACTGAGGATTTATTCTGCTAAGTAAGAGGTCTCCTTGTGTTGATTAACTCATTTCTTAGCCACCCTATGAGATAGGCATCAGTATTAGCACCATCTTATGACAGATGGTAGAACCAAGGCTCCAAGTGAGAAAGTCGTCCAAGATCAAACAACAGCAAGTATTGGGGCTGGGATTTGAATGCGAGGAGCTGGTCACACCCCAAAGTCTGCACTAGCTTCTGAGCTGGTCTGTCTAGGCGTGGTCTGCCCTCCCAGTCTTTGTGGCGTGGGCCTCTGTGTTCTCTCCCCTCCCTTCTGCCTTTCCCAGGAAGCCTTTTCTTGAACAGCATGTTCCAGTGAAAGGTCTTCTCTTTTTGCATTCCTCAGCACTCACTACCATCCATTACACTTTATTGTAAATTATGCATTAATTTCTTGCTGTGCTCATGGGCATAACCTCCAGGAAGGCGGTGGTTTCTTGGTCACAGCTGCTGTCGCAGCACAGTGACTAGCACAGAGTAGGTGCTCAGTAAATGCTTATTGAATGAACACAGCTCATGGCATTAGTTTGATTTCTTCGCCTAGCCTGTAATCATACACACACAGTGTCTGAAACTACTTTTGCATCCTCCACGGCACCCCAAATAGTTCCAGAATGCCATACGGTTAGTATTTGTTAATAAAAAGCCATGCATTCCCCTCAGGCATTCCCTGAGGGCTGACACTGCTGTTGGTATGCAGTCCTCTGGGGTTCTTATCTCTGTCTAGGACAAGGGGAGATGAGGCCCTTACAGTGACCCTGCTATCGCCACCAGATCCAGGTAGAGGTTTCCGGCCAAGGAGGGCCTGCGGTAAGGAGACAGCCTGCTCACGGTGACACTGTGGGCTGAGCTCACCAGGCCCCAGGTAAACAGTGGCTCCACTGGCAACAGCCTGAGTCCTGGTCCACGTGCCAGGCTGGGCCCTGTCGGAGGCCAGAGCCTGTCCCCTCCCCAGCCCCTTGGCACAAACCAGTGCCGATAAACTAGGGGAGGAATTTCTGCCTTTGAGGCATGAGCCAGCTGGGCTGCTGCTACCTATCAGCTGAGAAGATAATTCACCCCAGCCTCCTGCAGTTCACTCAAGGGCTGGCACCCGAGTGGGAGCTGGGAAGATCTTCCTGGGAGGGCTGGAGCTGCCGGAGATAACAGGTGAGCTCAGGTGAGAGCTTTCTACACGAGGATGCCCTGACGTGACAGGGTGTGACTAACTTTTATTTTCGGGCCATGGGCTTACAGTCCACCCCTTGCCTTGGCTTCTAAGTGCTGAGAGGCCATTGCTTACTGCATTTATGTAATTTGGGTGGGCAAAAACCCTCCTCTCTGTTCCATGGGGAGAGGTGGTCAGTCTGGTTGATGAGTCGTGAAGGGCCGGGCCTGTGGCCGCCTCTCCTTAGCAGCCCGATACGGGGAGGGCCAGTTCCACTCACCACCTGCCCTCTGCAAGAGTCCCATTCTTGAGTCCTGCCGTTCTCGTCACCCCCAGACGAAACCCAACTGAGCTCCCACAGGTGTAAGAGTTTCTGCCATCAAGGTCTCAGGACAGTGCTTTGCAGCAACAGAGGCAGGGAGAGGGCAACTGGGACTGAGGAGGGGAGAGTGTCCTGGTGAAGCTTCCAGATGCCCCAGCTTGCGGCTCTCAATCTTTTTCATCCTCCCAAGGGCCTCTTCAAGTTCTTCTCTTCCCCCTGGTGCTCATTCTTTCCTGCCCTGGGAACCTCCTTGCTAATGGCAACTGGCACAGGCAGGAAGTGGGGGCGTATAAGGCATCAAAATGACTTGTGTGGCAATAACTCTGATGTCCTGGAATATTAACGTGTCTTTGAGCTCGCTCAATTCTCTTCTTCCTCCCCATGGTAAGCAGGTAGCTTGGGCTTCTTGCTTCAGGGATTCTTGTCAGCAGAAGCAGCCTGTAGCCCACGGTTCCCCTGCATCTTGTGAAGAGATTCTCTTCGGTGTCCTTGGAGGAGGAGAAGGGGAGTCAATGAGCCACTGTCCTCTGGAATGGAAAGGAAGAGAGGCCTGGGGCAGGGGAAGGCAGGGGACAGAGGCCTGGGGATGCATCTCCTGGGCACAGTCTCAAAGAGTGGTGCGTTCTGCTCGGGGTGGAGGTCTCTCTGGCCACAGGGAACTGTGCGTCTTTCTGTGGCAGCTGCCTAAGGGGATAGAGAGTCTCCATGGGGATGGCAGCAGGTGTTCCAGGAAGGCAGGACCCTGGGACCAGGGACCTGGGTGGCGGTGTGTTCTGGGCCTCATGTACGGTGTGGGAAGAGAGTAGGCCTGCCATGTTTCAAGGGGTCACTGTAGATGTGGACCTGGAAGAAATCAGTGGTTTCCATGATAGGCAGGAGGTTAGAGACCCTTGTCCTGTTTCCAGAACATCATACGATTGTCCTGTGTTCTTCTTCATGGCTGGGAGGTGGAGGGGATAGGGGTGCTCCAATAAGGACTCTACCCCTCCACCTCCGGCTTGGAAGATTGAGTGCCCAGAGTAGGAAACAAATCAATTTCAAAGAACAAAGAAGGTGATATTTCTTTCAAACTTGAGTTTGAAGCCTGCGATTTGTATTATACTTGCCCTCTTGATTCCAGGGTACGGATTCATTCAGGGAAAGGGAGTTCTATTCCTTTGACAGTATTTCCTATACCACTTGCACATGTCTTCTATTTCTTTGGCATTTCTGTTTATTCATCCATTTCATAAAGATTAATTGAGTGTCTACGATTTGTTAGGTACCGGGTTAAGTGCAGAGGATACAATGGTACACAAAGCAGGCCCCCGCTCCCACTGATCTTACAGTCTCTTGGGGACACATATGTTCATCAAGTAATTCTGCAAATATTTATAAAT
>NW_012147190.1:1522446-1536509 GCF_000956105.1 Propithecus coquereli | reverse complement strand
GTGTACGTGTATGTGCATGTATGGGGAGATTTCGATGAAAGGGAAGAACATTTTGGAAGGCCCTAGGTAGGGAAAGGAGTCTGGTGCCTTTAAGGAATTGAAATAAACCCGTGTGGCTGCACAGAGGGGAGGCCAGGCAGGGAGTGAGGAACAAGGTCGTCTAAGGCCTGGGACATCAGGTTGGACGGTTTGGCCTTTATCATGAGAGTGATGGGAGGCTAGTGAAGGTTTTTAAGCCTGGAGGAAATAGGACCTGATTTACATTTTGAAAAGATTATTCGGACTACCATGCTCAGCATAGCTGATGGGAAGACAAGAGCCGAAACAGGAGACCAGGATTCTACAAGGAGGTAGCTCTAGCTGTAACCACAGGGAATAGTGTCGAACGTTATTAAACAAAAAACAAAACAAAAATAAGGTATAGAACCATAAGTATGATACTATTTGTACTTTTTAAAACAATATGCATATGTATGTGTATATATGCACACCATGGAGGTTTGTGCATGCATAGTTTCTTTCCAGCTTTTTGCTTTTACTGACACTTCATTACAGAATGAAAAACATTCTGGATTTGGGGGCCCACAAGCTTGGGCTACTGTTGCTGTTTACTGATTTGGGGTACGTTATTTAGCTTCCTTGTGCCTCGGTTTTCTCATCCGCAAAGTGAGGGTATTGGACTAGCTGAGCTCTAAACACGAATTCCTTTGACCTTTGGATTCTTGTAACTCTGGACAGAAGGGGAGTGTGAACGAGGGAGGCTGTGTGCATTGCGCAGGCGAGTTGCCCACCCGGCTCTGTGTCAGCGCTGCGGTTAGGGTGACATTCTAGAAGCGCGGCAGCAGGACTGCAGAGAGTGAGAACATCTCACACGGCAGCCTAACAGCAGGAGGAGTGGGCAGCTGTCTCCGCGCTGTGATTTACCACCTGCCTGCACCAAAATAGCCCCATCTCCTGGCCTGCTCCCGGAAGCTCCTTCCTGGGAAATGGGAGATTAATTTACCCACCACTGGTGCTGGATCTACATCAAGCTAATCCCCTCCAGGATCCCATGAGCCCAGACGAAGTAATTGTACTGGTGGAAATGAAAGAAGGGGACCAGAGGAAGGCAGGACCCAAAGTTTAGCCAATTTTGAAAGGGGGGAGGGTCTTGGTGGCACCCCTCTTACGGCTGGCCTGTTTGGAGCGTGGGGGTGAGTATCGGTGGGAGTAGAGTTGGGGTATTGTTTCCATCGGGCTGTGCCTCGGAACACAAGTTCTGCAGGGTGCAGCAGGTGTTATTCCAAATGGGGATTCCCTGACCAAGTAAGTTGGTGAAACATTGGCTAAAACAAAGTGGAGCATATTTTTCTTCCATAGGACTTCTTAGAGCTTTACTAAACTAACTTCATCATGAATTCTTGAGAAGAGGGAAAATAACACACAGTGTATCCAGCTTTTTAAAAAGAGCACTTTCCAGGACAGGTCTTCCTCAGGTCACACTGTGGGAACAACAGACTGTGCCCTGTTTGACTGTGGGGACAGGGGGCCTGGGCCTTACTTCACCTGAGCACCCAGCACCCGTGGCCGTGATAAGTCTGTGTTGGGTACAAGGGGACATGATGGCTACGGAACTGAAATCTTCCAAACTAACTTTGCTGACTTTAAGAGGTGGCTGGGGGTACACCTGGATGTCTAAATTCCCACAGAATACTTTAGCTCTTATCTTAGGGAGTCTCCTGTTAATATCAGTAGAGTAACAATACTAACCGTTATTAGGATGGTTTTGTCATTCACTGTTAGAGCTTTATCCCTTATTCCTTGATAAAATTTCAAGGTGCATCTATTGAAAGGCAAATGAATGACTTGAATATTAGGAGACCTGAATTCAAGCTCTACTGATAACTGGTAAATAGCTATGCTAACTAGCTCATCACCCCAAGTTTTGGGGTTTTTGATTTCCTTGTGTGCGAAGGTCGGGGATGGACTATGTATCAGTCGGCTTTGTGGTGGTAACAAATGACCCCTGAATCTCAGTGGCTGACAGTAACAAGGGTCCACTTCTTGCTCGTGTTGTCCGTGGACATGGATCAGGTACCTCTCTGCACTGACCACAGGGAATCTTCATTTTGGGCCCAGGTAGAAAGAGTAGCCTTGACGGAGGATGTGAGTTGCTCGATGACTCTTAGCTCTGCTTGAACAGGGCCTACTTCACGTCTGCTCACATCTCAGTGTCCAAAGCAAGCCACATGATCAAGTCCACCATTAATAGGGCAGGGAAGTACAGTTGTCCCTTGGTATCCTCAGGGGATTGGATCCAGGATCCCCTGTGGATACCAAACTCTGAGGATGCTCAAATCCCTTATGTAAATTGGTGTAGTATTTGCACATAATCTACAGTCATCCTCCCATAGACTTTAAATCATCTCTAGATCACTTATAATACTAAATATAGTCAAGCATCACTTAATGACAGGGATATGTTCTAACAAGTGAGTTGTTAGGTGATTTCGTCATGCGAGCATAATAGAATGTACTCCCACAAACCTAGATGGTGTAGCCTCCTACACACCTAGGCTATCTGTCATAGCCTATTGCTCCTAGGCTACAAACCCATACAGCATGTTTATGTACTGAATACTGTAGGTGATTGTAACAATTGAGAAGCATTTGTGTATCTAAACATAGGTAAACATAGAAAAGGTACAGTAAAAATACAGTATTATAATCTTATGGGACCACTGTTGTAGTCATTATGTGGTGCATGACTGTACTATGTAAATGTTATGTAAATAGTTGTTATACTGTATTTTAAAAACCTGTACTCTTTTTTAATTGTTTTTTCCCCCAAAATATTTTCAATCTGCAGTTGGTTGAATGAATGGATGCAAAACTCATGGATATTCAGGGCCTACTGTATACTTTTCCTACGATAGGGCACTGAAAGTCACGTGACAACGGGGAAGATGCCCCATCCTTTTACTGGGAATCACTGGGAACAGGGACACAACCTAGCACAGACTAGATGATATTTACGTTCCTTCAGCTCCAGCCTCAGCATTCCTGATTTTCTTCTCTACTGAATCCAACGCTGATCTACAACTTCGGAAAAATAATTTTCAGTGGAACTTAATGGTAGAGAGATAATAGACTTCCCCACTTGTTGGCAGTTGGTAGTAAATTTCTAGAATGGTTTTTTTCATAGACAGTGATGAGTGATTGAATTAAGGAGTGGTTTGTGTGATTCAGTTTGTTTCTGTAGGAGTCAGGCCAGATAGAGCTTATTTGGTTTTAGGGGGCTGTGAGTTTGGAGGCTCTGGGGGATGCCAGGCACAGTGAGTCTGGGTTTCAGCAGAACCTTGGTAGCATCTCTTTTGGCTGAGATGAGATATGTGATGAGGATGTTTCATTTTTTTGCCGGGTGACCAACTGTATCTGTCTAGTAAGAGTGAAGAGGAGGCTGGGTTGCCTCAGGGCTTTGCACTCGGGCTCTCCCCATCTAGTCCATAATTTCAGCAATGCTTGGGTTGAACCATAGTTCATCAGATCTGTCCCTGGCACTAACCTGGGAAGGGACATTGACAGGTCAGTGCTCATAAAAAGGAGGGTGATATATCATTAGAACAGTTGAGGGAATGAGAATGTTTTGCCTGTAGAGGGAAAGCTTGGGGGAGAATTATGAAAACTGTCTTTGACTGTTTAATGGGCTGCCATGTATCTATCTACAGCAAAATCAAACTCAATACAGGGAAGTACTAGGATGTAGAGAGACACAAAGGATACAGAACTAGCAAAGAGAATAGCAGATGAACAAATCTAAGCTCTTAGGCTGAGTAAGTCAATAGATACATATTTTAGTGCCATCTTTAAAGTGCAAGTGGCTCCATAAATACAAGCTTATATTCATGTAATGCAGCTGAGATCAGTGATCTGTTCTAGCATTGGAGAAAACTTGCAGTTGTTGGATTTCTTGAGAGGTGAAAATGCTGTTCTCCAAAGCCACCTCTTTTCAAGAGTAATTTAGGCAATGCTCAGTTTTTGCCCTGTGTGCTGATTTTAGAGTCACCTTCTATGTAAGATATGACTACAGTGTTGGGGTTGATGGATGTGATGGTTCTGCTTTAATTTGAGAGGGATATTAACTAGCTAGAGCTCATAAAAAGGAGGGTGAAATGTCATTAGAACGGTTGAGATAATGAGGATGTTTACCTGTAGAATGAAAACTTGGGAGAACTATGAAAGCTGTCGTTGTGTATCTAAAGGGCTATCATGTGTCTGGATATGTTCCCTCTATATTGTTCTGAGCACAGAGTCAGCAATAGTTCGTGGAAGTTTTACATGATCCGATGTGAGGAAGATTTCCCCAACAATTTATCACAAAAAATGGAGTAGATAGCCTTCACAAGGTAGTGAGTTCCCTGTCCCTCGAAGTGACCTAGCAGAAATTGAATGAGATGTTCACAGGGAAAGCTCATCTTTTGCTTTGTCTGCAAGCATCCAACAACCCTCCTTCTTTTGGTTACTGTACCTGACCTTCCTCTCAGAACTCCTGCCAAGAACTCCACTCACAACGCATGTGGCTCAAGTGAGGCCATGGTGACTGTGCCCTTGGCTTCAGGGGTGGGATTGTGGGATCCAAGTCTGGCATCGCACCCTTCTGGCTGCAGGGATTGAGTAGGAATGGGCGGGTGACCCAATCTGGCCAAGGAGAACTGGTGAGCAAAAGCACAGCTCTCTTTTCCACTGGGTTTGAAGCAGGAAGGCTGTAGGTCAGGAGAGAGTAGCCCTCTTGACATCACAGAAAGCTCCATCATGGAGAAATTATGGTGGGGACAGAATCAAGAGGTGAAGAAGGACCAGGTCTCGATGACAATCAAATCACGCCTGAAGTTAGTACTCCTGCAGGGCCAATCGATCACATGAGCCAGTCAATTCCGTTTTGTGGTAGGACAGTTTGAGGAGGGTTGTCTATAACTCGCAAACAAGAGTCCTCGATAGCTACAATATGTGCCGTGAGGTTGGAGTCTATGATTTCCAGGAGGTGAGTTGCAGAGTCGCAACATTATTCACTTATTTATATCTCAGATGTGTCAGTGAAGGAGCTAAATGCCAACGTGAGCCTCATGAGCAAGAAACACATTGCAAGTGGCAAAAAACTGAGCACAGAGCTGGAGCCATTTCTCTTAAATGCTTCTGGAAAGACCTCCACTTATACTAGAAGTGGAAAGAGCAGTAAAAGAAAAAAAAAGAGAGAGAGAGAGAAAGCATTTGATTTTAACATCCTTGGGTGTTGCCAAAGCTACTTAGAATTCTTAGTTCATACTTACTCATTTAGCCAGCGGTGACCTGTGTCCGTACATACGGTGGTGAGGATGGTGGTGGAGAATCAGTCGTGATGTGGGAGGCTGCGATTGCATCAGAGGAATTTAATGAGCTCAGATATGACGGGAGCAGGGGGCAGAAAGACTATGGAGTCATCTAAACCCAGAGATGAAGGAAAATCCTTGTGAATTCCGGCCTGCATGACTTGGAGCGTGGTCTTGGTCCACTGGGGGGGTGTGGGGGGCCCTTACTGGCTTCTAATTCCAAGCTCCGACTCCTTCTTTCTCTTTCATCACTAAAAAGAAAAACAAATCCAGAGTGGTTGTGTATTCATTCCATAAATGTTAATATTATAGAAACTTCCGGAGAATGTTTCAGGTGCTGGGAATGCTTCAAAGAACAAGCTAAGTGTCCGGCCCCATGGAATTTACAGATTTTGAGGAAAGACAGGTATTAAACAAATAATATGCAATATGACTTCAGTGTATTAGTTTCCTGTTATTCATGTAACAAATTAGCACAGAGGGGCTTAAAGCATCACAAATGTATCCCCTTACAGTTCTGGAGGTCGGCAGTCTCACTCGGGTCTCACTGGGTTGAAATCAAGGTGTGGGCAGAGCAATGTTCCTTCTCTGGGGGAGAATCCGTTTCTTGCCTTTTTCAGCTTCTAGAAGCTGCCCGTGTTCCCTGGCTCGCCCATTCTTCAGACCACTCAGACCTCTGCTTTCATTGTCACATCCCTTCTCTGCCTCTGACCCTCCCGCCTCCCTCTCATAAAGCCCCTTGTGACCACACTGGGCCGATTCGGACAGTCCGGGATAATCTCCTCATCTCATGGTCCTTCACTTCGTCACACTGGCAAAGTCCCTTGTGCTGGGCGAGGTAACACAGTCACGGGCTCCGGGGGTTAGGACGTGGCATCTTTGGGGGCCATTATTTACCCTGCTACAAGGAGTTATAAGTGTTATGAAGAAACATGAAGCCAGGTGCGGGAAGAGAGCATGCGGAGGGGAGAGGAAGGCCTTCTGTGTCGGTAGCTTCTGTGTTGAAATGTGAAGTGCAGGCAGGAGCCACGGGAAGGCCAAGGCGAAAGGCGTCCAGGTGGAGGGACCTGTGGGGGCAAAAGCCTCCAGGTGGAGACCGGTGTGGGCTGTGTGAAGGGCAGACAGGAGAGAGGCCAGCCGGAGTAGCGAGAGCGAGGGAGGAGCAGAGGGCAGCGAGGTTGACAGGCAGGCTGCGCCTTCGGTGGGGCATCCTTGTTCCCGCGAAGGGCTTTTGGTTTTATTCCAAGGTGATAAGAGAATGACAGGATCTGATTTAATGACGGCTAGGACCTGCTGGCTGTCGTGTGCGCACACCACGGGAGCCAGGGCAAGGGTGGCGCCGGGGAGGGAAGGCGAGAAGCCCCCGGGGTTGTCCCAGGTGGAGGTCGTGGGCTATGGGGTTAGGTGGAGGTGGTGAAAAGTGGTCAGATGTGGGATACATTCTGACGTTAGAGCCCACATGAACTGCTGCTGATAGATTGGGGGTGAAATGTGAGGGACAAAGATGTGTCAAGGATGACACAGATCTTGCCTGAGACTCTGGCGGATGGGGTGTCATTGGCTATAATGGAAAGGCCGGGGGGAGGAGCAGATTTTTCCCTATGGGAGTCGAGAGGGAAATCGAGAATTCTGCTTTGGATATATTAAGTTTGAGATGACGAAAAGATGTTTAGGGGGGAACGTTGGGTGAGAAGTTAGACATCTGGAGTTCAGAGATGTTGGGGCAGATCAGTGGATGGTATTTAAGGCCACAGGGCTGGATGAGGTCAGGAGAGTAAGGGTAGAATTGGAGAGAAGAGGACCTGGGGGCGGGGTACCGGGGCCCCCCAGCATCAGAGGTCATGCTGCTAGTGGCACAAGCAAGAATTAAGGGGGCGACACATTGACGACCCATTGGGTTGGTGACATGAGGTGGTTGGGGACCTCAGGTGTAGATGTTTCAGTAGAAGGGAGGATTGCAAGCCTGGCTGAAGAGGATGACAAAGACGATGTGTGGGGGAGGGATCGAAGCTGACAAGTAGAGACAGTAGTTTCAAGGAGGTTTGCGCTAGGGGAGACCGAGGAACGAGCGTGGCAGCCACGAGCATGTGAGTGCCAAGGCGATGGGGGATATTCCGGTGGGTCCTTAGGCCTAAGTGATGATTGGCTGAAGAAGGAGAAGCGGCTCAGGTAGAAGAGAGTGGGGAGAAGTATATCAGCCAAGTCCCGAGTAGGAGAGGAGCAACGGGCTCCCCCGCACGGGTGGAGACAATGGTTTTAGTTGGATCGTCAGTGGGGATTTGAGATTTGTGGCCTGAAAGTTAAAGTGAGACTAGTCAGCCTTGTCTGTGTCGATTTTCTAGGCATAGGGAGCCACTTGGGGTTGTAGGAAGCGGAATTTATTCAGGGTTGGTTGGTTTTGCCAGGAGACCGCGACGGAGTGGGAGCAGGCGAGGAGTTGAGGGTGTCTGCGGGAAGCCCGACGTGAGTGCAGCTCAGGGCTGTGCAGACCCGACGAGCCTCTAGGCCTCTTCCCCTCTTCTGGCCCTGCTCCCACTCCCACTCTCCCAGCCCGTGCCGGGCAGAGTGTCTCAGTGACGGCAGAAACAGCCGGCGCTTGTTAAACAGGCAGACCCCTAGGCCTTATCCCCAGCTTGCTGAACCCAAATCTTCAGGGACAGGCCCCAGGTCTATATTTGAAGCCAGGGCTCCAGTGGTCCTAGCCTCAGCGGGGTTGAGAACCAATGCTTCGGGAGCATCGATTTGCTCTTAAAAGGAACCTTTGCTTAATTCTCTGCTCTAGGTCGTATCAGCTACTTGGTTTAGAGAAACTGCCTTCTTGTTGGCATTGCAACTAACTTTCTTTTTTCTTTTGTTAAAAATTTTTACTTCCCTTCCATCCTGACAAGCTACCACGGAGCACTGCATTTCCAGTGGAAATTCTTGAAAGATGCTAATATTTGGTATCTGAAAGTTCCCAGGGTGTGGTGTGTTTGGCTAAGAAAGGAGAGCTTTGTGGACTCAGGAATAAACTCAAAGGACATATTCTTCTCTCCTTGAAGTTGATTTCCAAACAGCAAAGCCATCTGTTTTTCCACCACCACCTCCCTCAGCTCTACAATGTATGAAAGCTTGCTTGCCCCTTCCTTCTGGCCATGAACATATGCCATTTGGCGTCGCAGAGGTATCTGATATATTTAATACTCAGAAAGTTATTTCATACGAGATATAAATGTTTAACATGAGGGCTAGCATGGTACATGTCCAAATGGACTTGTTCCTTGTCAATAGGTCAGTTCCTGTGAGAATTATCTATTGTCTTTGCTCCATTGGTGGCCCGGCTATCCTGTTCTGCTTTCAGTTTCTTTTTCTGACCAGGCTTTTCCTGCCTCAGGGCCTTTGCACATGCCATACCCTCTATCTGTAAAGCTTCTTCCTCCACCCCCATTTCACATGGCTGGTTCCTTTTCATTCTTCAGGCCTCTGTTTAAATATCATGCTTTCAGAGGCTTCTCTGACAATCTGTCCACCGTAGGTCTTCCGATCACCACCACCTCTCCCATTCCTTATCCAGCATCATTTTCATTTCCTTTATTGCTCTTGTTACAGTTTGTGATTATTTTATTAATAATCATTTATTTTATTAATAATCATCTATATCCTCCAATAGATTATAAGCAATAAGAGGGCAGGATCTCATCTGCTTTGTTCCTTATTCTGTCCCCAGTGCCTGGCACATTATGGGTCCTCAATTTTTATTTTATTTTTTTAAATTTTGAACTATTAAGTGGGTACAAATGTTTCTGTTATGTGGATACCTTGTATAATGCTCAAGTCAGGTCTTTCGGTGTGCCTGTCACCAGAATAGTGTTCATTGTACCTAGTAGGTAAGTTTTTATCCCACACCCACCCTCCTGCTTCCCGCCTTCTTGGTTTCTAATGACCTTTACATCTCTTTGTGTCCCTGTGTACATAAGTTGAGTATGCCCAACACAGTGAGTGGTGTGATTAAGATACATTTTGGTTCATATTCCTTTTGCATCAGTTAGGATTAGGTTCAGCAGCAGGTGACTGAAAACCAAATATAATAGAGGCTTGAACAAGATAGGGCTTTATTTCCTTTTTTTACTATGCGGTGGTTCCATGGCAATCAGTGACTCAGATTCCCTGCAACTTTTAGCTCCGTTAGGCTAGGGTATGACTATTGTATTCATGGTCCAAGATGGCAGCTAGAGCTCCAGCCATCACATCCATATTATAAGCAGAAGTTTAGAAGAAGAGGTGAAACATGATGGAAAAAAGAGCCCATGCCAGCTGCCTTTTAAGAAAGTTTCCCAGAATCTGCCACCGCACTTCTGCTTTCATTTCATTGGCCAGTACTTAGGCACATGGCTGCAGCTATCTGCAACAGAGCCTGGGGAATATAATCCTTTTTGGGAGGCACATTTCTGCTCTAAATAAAACTGCAGGTTTTGTTAATAAGAATGGTTGGGGAATATAAATACTAGGACAGGCCACTGTCACCATTATTCTTGATTAGGCTGTTTGGAGAATGCAGCTTTTAGGCGTAGTGGCCAAGCAGGCCTTTAACTATTCCACCCCTGAATTAGACTTCTCTGGTTGCAGAGTGAGACCACCATGTGCTTCACCATGGGAGGACCTTTCCTTTGATACCACGGCTGCCAGCAGCACAGAACACAGGCGGCTCCACAGGGGCTGAACCACTCCCACCCGTTCCCCTCCCAGACCCATCAATCCCATGAGTTGTGCCAATTTCTCATGCCCCTCCCCAGGGCAGGCATGAGTAACGGGTGGGGCAAGAGGCCAGGAGGGTTGTTCTGAGTAAAGCTGAGTTGCTGGGAACATGGAAGCAGCCCTAACCTGAGTCATAAAGCCCAAGTTCCTCTGCAAAGCATCTGAGAACCTTTGTGATCTTCCGGGACATGTCTCCACTTTATCTCTTTCTTCTTCGTGTTCCCTCTTCGGCAACATTTTCCTACCCCAGTGCCTTTGCTCTTGCTGGTTCCTGCCTGGAGTGCTCTTCCTTTTTAACTCTGCACATTAGACTCCACTCCCCTTTCAGAGTCCAAAGCCAGTGCCTTGTTCTGTGGGAAGCCTCCGTCAATCCCATTACACCAAAGCCTTCTCTCCTTGCTCTGCATTCCCATGACGCCTCATTTACGCCACTTAAATTATCTTCTCATTATTTACACCTGCCTCCGTGCAGACAGACACCACTAGTTGCTTAGCGAGAAAACAACAGGAGGGAAGCTTGCGTGCAAGGAGGCCAGGTGGTTGGAAGGCTGGGCAGAGGGGGAGGAGATAAAGGTGGGACTGCGTTGTTTGGAGCTGCCCGCTTCTGACTGGACGTGTGCTCTCTGGTCACCACAGGCCTCATCGCACCCTGCCACACATCCTAACTGTACTGCACTACCTGCCGGCCCCTTGCAGACGTTTGGCCTTGTGACCCATGTTCTACAGCTTCCCCTGGAAGTGGCTGAGCCCGCTTTGCCTGCAAACGACAGCACTAGACTTCCTGTAACTTGCATGCAGGGGTCCCCATCCTTTCTCTTGGGGTTGCACAGATTATACTGACTGTCTCTTGCACGTGATGGTCCCTGCAACATTCAGAGTTGGATGTACCACTGACATTTAAGTCTCCTCTCAATAGTAAGCTTATATCATAACTACCAGCTGTTTTCATAAATGCTGTTAATAATGTTATGACTGATTGCTAAATGCCAGCTATGAGCATTTAGCAAGCGAAGTAGGCCTGGGTCAGCAAAGGGAAATCAGAATGTCAGGATTTTATGGGCATTTCAGAAACCTTTAGCCTAAGGACAGTAGACTGTGCTCATTTTGATACGGAGAATGGCTGCTTGGAGCACAGTATTGATTCTCAGGTCACATCTGGGCTCACTGGGAAAGGTGCTGGCGTGGATTCGTGATGGCTGGGAACAGGAAGGGGGCGGGCAGTGGATGAGGTCATCACTTGCTGTCCCTGACTTTACCTAACCTCGAGAGCCCGGAGAGGCAGACGGAGTCCCGCCTGCAGTCCAGTGCAGTATGGGATCTAGAATTCCTACTTCTATTCCCAAGTTTTCTTCCTTCTGACCAAACTGCCTCATTGCCAGTGGTTTCTCCCAGGGAAATTCAGGGGCCACTGCAATTCTTATTAAAACTTTGGTTTTTTTGTTTGTTTGTTTGTTTCCTCATTTTCTTACCTTCTAGCTGTCTCAGCTGCATCCCCCAAAGGCTGACTTTTACATTAATCTGCCTGTGCATCTCTTTCCCTAGTTAAATAAAAGAGAATCATCTGTTTCTCCCACTGCCATTCTTTTTGGAAGGCACAATAATCAGTCTTTAATGAGCTTGTGACTCTGAACCGAGGTATAATAATTTCGGTGACTCTGCAGCTTCCGTTGATGGAAATATATTTATTTTAGAAGCTGATGACCTGTGGGAAAAGACTATTATTCTAAATATCATGATGAGGTCATGGGAGCTGGTGGTGAGCTTGGGGAGAGGGGGAAGAGAACCAGAGAAATTAGAATTGCACATGAATGAAAATAGACGGCTTTCTATTCTGAGCAAGAGATCCTGGTTTTGTGATTCTTTAGGGATGTTGACGCAAAATGTTTCTTGAGCCCAGATCAATCTTTTGCCTAGGGTTCCAGTAAGTGACCTGAGGGACGGTGGGTGGGATCAGCCTCAGTTCCTAGGACGGAAGAGCAGAGGGTGCTAGGAGTGGGAAACGGGTTATGGGTGGTGATCATGCTTCACATCGTAGCTCAGACTTGTTCCTGTATTGAAAATTTACATAAAGTACTACACTTTTTATCATATAGAAGGCAGAGAGGCAAAAGCAAACAACAAACAAAAGTGTGTAGTCCCCCATAATCTTACCTCTCGTCATTACCACTATGTGGATACAATATATATGTATATATACACACATATGTATATATGTACGTGAACATATATGTGTATGTGTATACACATGCATTTCGTAAGATGGGGATCTTAGTAGACACGCTCTTCTTTAATCTCATTTTTTTACTGGATAGTATGTTGCGATCATCATTCTTGGTCAACAAATACAGATTTGTGAGGTTATATTGGACATTCATTGAATGCCTTCCAAACAACTATCCCTACCTTCTTATTTCTTAACAGAACTCAAAATTTGAATGAGTCATCCTACCCCGAGCTCCAGGGTGCACTTTGATTAGCTTTTCAGCTTATTTTATTATCCAGACCTGGGCGATTGGTTCAGGATGGGCACTTGACCCAGTTTGGAGCAAAGAGGAAACATTTGCTGAGAACTTCCAAGACAGAAAGTTTCTCTTTCTTTCGTGGGAGCTTCTGGAGTTGATGCTTTCTCTTGCCTTGGGTGGTGTGGCATAAGTGGGTGGGGTAGGAAGTTCAGTGGCCGTTGTTACTGGCAGGAGGGGAATAGCTGAGACTGAAGCTACAGAGCGGAGCTGAGAGTTTGGCAGAAAATATGAATCATAGCCCAGACTCCATCAGGAATGTCTTGGGCAAACCATGCCTGACATCTGAACCCCTTCTAGACTTTTCAGTCAAATGAGCCAATATATTTATTTAAGCCTGTTTAAGTTGGATTTTCTCTTACAAGCAACCCAAAGCATCCTAAGTAAGACAATCATTTTAAATAATGGAATAATATTCTTTTATATGTATGTGCTATAAGCATTTTCATGTGTACCATCCAATTTGATCTATAAGTACTCTTATAAGTTAAGCAAGTATCTATTTGGCAAGCACAGAACTAAGGGTCAGAGAGGCCAATGGACCTATCCAAGGTCCCTGACCTGTCCAAAATCACACAGCTAGTTAATGGCAGAACTAGGTTCCCAGATTCTTAAGGAGAACTTTTTCTAATCAGTTATACCTCAAAGAAGGGAGATTAGAGCCAGAGAATGGAAAAATTCCGAAGGATGGAACCACATTTTTAGGCTGACAGTAAAGATGTCAAAGTGACCTGGCAGGTAAATCAATTGCATGACAGTTACATCCTGAATTTGAAATCTAAGATGTAAGGCATGAAAAAGTTTAGAGATTAGGCCAGCAGTTCTCAAAGCATAGATTGGGGAGATCTTTTCAGGAGGTTTGCGAGGTCAAAACTATTTTCATAATAATGTTAAAACGTTCATTCTCATTCTCCACAAGTGTATAGTGGAGTGTTCCAGAGGATACATGACATGTGACCCACAACAGACTAAATGCAGAAGGAAATAGGAGAATCCAGCTGTCTCCTATAAAGCCAGACGGGAAAGGGATTTGCAGAAATGTCAAACAATGCCACTCTTTTCACGATGCATAAATACAACTCAAACAAAAGCTTTCTGAGTCTTTAATATTTTTAAGAGCGTAAAGGTGTTTTGAGACCAAAAAGTTTGAGAACCATCGGATTAAAAGATAACTATGATTTTCAATTAAACTTCTTTCCAAAGACTGATGCAAGAAAGTCTAGTTTCCTGCTGCTGGCTTCTGACACCTGGACTCCAGGCAGAAATATAATGAATGTGAATTGGACATTAGGTCATTGAGGGGTAATATGATCAGTAAGGTTTAAATCAGTTTGTACAACTTTGGCCAAAAGTTCACTTTGGGATCAAATGCATTTGTTTTGCATGTTGATGAAATTGATCAGAAACTGACCAGCTCTGTTCATTACTAGGTAGGTTTTTTTTTTTTTTTTTGAGACAAAGTCTC
>NW_012147190.1:1493625-1522070 GCF_000956105.1 Propithecus coquereli | reverse complement strand
ACTGGAGTTCTGTGTACTGAGAGGTATCTCTCTCACTGACACAGCACATATTCGTCAGGGTTTCTGGTGGCAAGTAACAGAAGCTAACTCTGGCTCACTGGGGAGAGAAGGATTTTACCAAAAGGATATTGAGCACTCTCAGAATTATTAGGAGATATAGAGGGCTAGGCCTGAAGCTAAGCCTCCAGGAGCAATGGAAACACCACTCCACAGAACTAGATTGATGGGGGGAAAGTTGTCCCTCTGTTGTCCTACCAAGCCCCAGGAGAAACCATCACTGTTGCTGTGCCAAGATCTCAACCTTGCAAACATCGTCACCCCCAAAAGTCAGACTCCTTGCGGTCATCCTTGCCAGCAAAGTAGATCCCCTGGAAAACCTGTTTACTTGAATTGCTCTCTTCAGAATCGAAGTCTTATAGGCGTGTGTCTGATGGACAGAACCCTCGACACACACCTTCATCCAAGCTGCAAGGGAGGCTGAGTTTTGATTGGAGTCTTCTAGACTTTGCCTTGGAGAGGTGGGATGCATAGAGCTAAAACTATCCCACATACAGCAAGGGCATGTAACAGGAGCTGAGAAGTCAGAAAACAGAACTGATTCGTGCAACATGTGGTGTAAGGAGTCATAGAATTACAGTTACACAGAAAGTTCCAAGGTCAGGCAGATGTGGGGTTAGATTCTGGTTCTGTTGCTGCTATCAGCTGTGAGACCTGAGGCAAGTCACTTAAATTCTTAAAGCCTAAATGCTATCACCTGCCTTCTTGGGTAGATATGAGGATTAAGTTAATTTTCTGGATGCAGTAACATGTAATATAATGTTGTGTGTCCGTAGTAGGAACCCAGTCAATGGTAGCCTTGAATATTCCCAATTTTCAGGCTCTGCTATAGACATTCTCCCTAAAGGAGTAAGGCAGGAAACTGGGGCATAGGAGGACCTTATTCCTAATATCAGGACGTGCTTCTCAACTCACCGATTCTGAGTTCAGCTCCCCTCCCAGCTCCTAAGCCTCATCACCTCCTTGCGCAACCAAAAGGCAGCAGAAGTAATAAAGCAGTGAGAAAGTAATCTCACCTTAGCTGGTTATTTTAGGGTGGGAAGATTTCAGGTGCATTTTACTTATTTATTCTTTTTTTTGTGTTGTTTGAAAATTTACTGAGTATGTAGTATTAAAAATAATTTTAAAAAATTTAACTATAGCAGTAAAACGGTTTTCATCCTGGGGAACAAATATCTGCCTCAGCTTGGGTTCCTCTCAAGGCTGAGCCTGAGACAAGGATTTGGGAGGAGGTAGGAGGCGATCTAAGTCTAAGTCCAAGTTTTCTAATGTGCACTAAAGGGGTTAATCTACCCAAGCATTTCCTAAGTGCGGATGTGATCAAGAGAGTGCTACTAGGGGTTACCCAGATAACAGCGTTCCACAGTGAAACGAGCTTGGGAGGTGTGGTGACAAACTAATGCTTCTTCACTGTACAGCGTCTGGGGGCCTTTGCTCTGCCCACGTGCACCGAGACTCTCTGAGAGGGACTTACAGAACCAGCCCTCCTTTCTATCCCAAGGGGACCTTGTAGGATTAATATTCTGGTGAGCACACTTTGGGAAATGGTGGATGATCTCAGAAGCCACTTCAAGCTATAAATTTGGTGATTTCTCTGATCTCATTTAATCTTTTCCCTAAGTACGCAAGAGGAAAAACTATGGTCAAAATCACTCATCAAAACCAAGTAGCCTTCTACTAAGACTCAGCAATAGGCTAAAACAAACAAACAAACAAGAAACAACAACAACAACAAAAATCAAGTAGCCAGTGTTTGGCAGAACTGGGACTCAAACCCAGATTTTTTTCCCCACATTCTCTTCATTTATTTCAGATTGAATTATAGAAGTGTTTCATAGAGAGACTATAGTTATTCACACTGTGCTACTAAAAATACTTTAAAAAATTGCTTTTAGGTCAACCTAATGACCAGTTTGATAATTCTAGAATTACCTGTGTAGAACGTTTCTTCTTCTTTTTTAAAATTTCAGAATATTACGGGGGTACAAACGTTTTGATTATATGATTTGCTTTTGTGCAGTTTCCGTCAGTTATAAGTGTGCCCATGACTGAGGTGGTGCGCGTTGTACCCGTTAGGTGAAAGTTTACCCATCCCTTGCCCCCTCCCACCTGCTTGGTTTCTTTTGAGCCTCTAGTTTTTCCCCCACTAAACACACTGTATGAGGAGGACAGGTGCTATGGGCCCCTAAAGAAGTCGTAACTCCCAGAGTATGCCCTTATTGGAAATAGGGCCTTTACAGAGGTAATCAAGTTAAAATGTGCCACCAGGGTTGGCCCTAATCCACAATTGCTGGTGTCCTTATAGGAAGGGGGAATCTGGATACAGAGCTAGACATGCACAGAGGGAAAGGGGGACCGTGACAAGCGAAGACGGAGGCAGACATCGGAGTGATACTGTCACGTGTCTGGAGCTACCAGAAGCCGGAAGAGAAGAGGAAGGATCTTTTCTCTACAGGTTTCAGAAGGAGCCTGGCCCTGCCAACACCTTGGTCTTGGACTTCTACCCTCCAGAACTGTGAGACAATAAATGTCTGCTGTTCTGAGCCTCCAGTTGGTGACACTTCGCTGTGGCGGCCCTAGGAAACAAACTAAGCAGGTGTGACACGCGCCTCACATGGTTGCTTCCATGTTCCTTTTAAGCCACACCCGAGTCTGAGGTCTGCTCAGAGCAGTTCACAGCCTGCTTGTAAGGAAAGCTGGTACGGCCTCAGCCTTGGGGAGACGGTGCTTCTGTAAACAGCTAGGAACGAGAGATTCTCCGCCCTTCCTTTGGACCCAGGCTCCCCGTCTTCTCGCCTCCACCTTGGAGGCTCATGGGCCTTTTAAAAACAAGCAGAGCCCCTTGATGTTCACTTTCCCTTGTGTCTGGGCAGGACCGTTTCCTTGTGCTGGGCTGCCGGGCCGTGGAATGTGACCTCTCTCTGTGGACAGAGCCAAGAGTGAGGTTTGCCAGCAGAGTTGGCAGGTACTGAGCTGCGCCGGGGCGCAGACACCTGTTGCTTGAGTCTGTTTGTGGACGCCTCCCGGGCGCTCACTGCCCACAGGCAGAGATTGAGCCGCTGGACTGTGTGAACCACTTCTGCACCGTCGGGATAAGGCTTTGCAATTGTGTGCCCATCCCAGGCTCCTGGGGCCTCAGGGGCTCTCCAACTGATTTAATCCCTGTACTGATTCTATAAGAGAGGCCAGTACTCCCATTTTACTGATGGGAAAACTGAGGCCCAGATGGATGAAGGACTTTCCCAGGGTCATAGAACTAATTCGTGGCAGAGCTAAGACTCCCTCCAAAAAGGGAGCGACTGAGCAAGTTGCTCTCTGTGCCTTAGTTTATCTGATAAATGAAGAAAATAATGATGCCGACTTTGTTAGGCTGTACTGACCACTAGATGAGGGTATTTAACTTGGTGTCCGGTAGTATTTATCATTCAATAAATCACAGGAATTATTGTCGTGGTGGTTATCAGCAGCCTCTCATCACCCTGTGCCTTTGCCTGGAACTGACCCCGTGACCGCAGGCTCCTCTGTGGTCGGAGGGCCCCGACGGGGGTGGGGAGTGGCCGTCAGGGAAAGGAGCCAGGGGAGGCCCTCGGCAGCTCATGGGAGCTGGAGAACCACACCCTCACTTTAAGGGCCTGTGAACAAAACAAATAAAACCTGGTATGAAGTTTAGAAATCGTTCTCAGGTGCTGCCAAGCCTAGACATGTTTTCTGAGCCACACCGAGGCAGCCTCATTCCCCACTCCCTTTCGAGCCAGGGGACTGTGACCCTTTGGGGCCAGGAATCCGTCTAGAGCAACGTAGCAACTGCTGGATGGTGCTTGTTTCCCCAGGGAGGCTCCTGGCTCTCACTCCTGCCCCGCTCATGCTGAGCTGGGCCAAATGGTGAAGAAACAGGGTTGGGATGAAATTCGGGCCAGGAGGTCAGCTTCGCTGAAGGTGCCCAGATCCCCTGGGTGTGGCTTGAATAAGAGGGTATTGAATCAGAGGGCAAATTTCTCAGACTTTTCACTCTTCTCATATAGAAGCACCTATCCCCTGCCTATTCCCAGTGTAGATCTGACAGTGTTCAAAAGACTTCCACGGCTCCCTGTTGCTCATACCCTATGGGATGAAGTCAAAGGTCCTGTGCCTGGCATCCAAGGCTCTTGAGGATCTGGCCTCAGTCTGCCTCTGCACCCTGTAGTCGACATGGGACCCAACCCTTGCTGGGTCCCCTATGAACTCCAGCCATACCCAGGACTTGCAGAATCCCAAATGCATCCAGGGATTCTGCTCCACCGTGTCTTTGTTTATGCCCGTGGAAAGGACCAGTGTAGTAGAGACATAGTAGGTGCTTGATACATATTTGTTGAATTAGTCTAATGTCGTTTTTTCCTCTTGTCATCTTTAAAAAACAATTTCTGGCAAACAAAATTGTGGGCAAAGTAAAATGGCTATTTTAAGCCACTATGTTTTATGGTATTAATAATTTGTTGCACAGTAATAGATAATCAGGACATCAAATTAATTTAGCATATTTAAAATGATCTGGATACTTGTCATCCAATATTAAAGACAGAAGACAAGTATTAATTTAAAAAATAAGAAAAGCTGCCTCACCTAGCTTTCTGGTGGCAGAATGCTCAATTTACGGGAAGAGTACCCTCAATATCAGCCTTGGTAGGGAGAGAAAAGTGAGAGCAAGTGACTTCAGCGATGGTGGCGTTTAATCCATAACGCTACGCCTTTGTCCTGAGAGTGTTGGGCTGGGACCTTTCCATCTCTCCGTGCTGGAGATGCCGGCTGGTTTCGTCTCTTGCAGGGGATACCATGATGAGAACCAGATACTTAGAAACAAATGAAATGAATTAATTCAGTACATCTTCTCCAGCACAGGACCACAATGTCCGTCTTGAGACAGAGACCCACACTAATTATTCTAGAAAGAAGAAATAAGTGGTTTATCTCCTTCCATTTTACCAGTGATTAAAAGTATCTAAATGGCAAAGCAGGTTATAAATGGGACCGTGTGAGGCCAGAGACCCCTCACCAGGGTAAAGTCCGTTCCATCATCCTGCTCTTCAGATCCCTGGGATAATTCTTGCCAGGATATCCATTAACCTCCTTATTGTTCTCTGCTAAAGACCAAATTGTGTCCCGCCCCTTTCCTCACCCCCCTATTTTTATGTTGAAGCCCTAATCCAATGTAATTGCATATGGAGATTTGGCTTTTGGGAGGTAATTAAGGTTGAATGAGGCCATAAAGGTAGGGTCCTAATCCAATAGCATGGGTGGCTTTATAAGAAGAGTGAGAGAGAGAGGAGAGAGATCTCTCTCCCTCCACATGAACTCACTGAGGACAGCCCACGTGAGGACATGGGGAGAAGGCAGCCTTCTGCAAGCCAGGAAGAGAGCCCTCCCCAGGAACCCAGCTGGTCGACACCTCAATCTTGGACTTCCAGCCTCCAGAGCTAAGAGAAATAAATTTTTCTTGTTTAAGCCACCTGGTCTATAATATTTTGTTATGGCAGCTTGAGCAGAGTCATACAGCCTCCCTATTTCCATTCAGCCCCCCATTCCTTATACAATAGCCAAGGGGTCTTTTAAAATTACAGATCAGCTTCCATCCATTGGCTTCCCATGGCCCAAGCTCAATTACATTCAAACTCCTTCCTCTGAATTACAAGACCTCAAATGATCTCACCCCTGTTCACCTCTGAAACTTATCTTCAGATTTCTTCCTCATTCCCCATCCTGCAATCATAATGTGTAATTTTTTTGTTTCCACCACAGGACCTTTGCTCTTGCTGTTTCTTCTTCCTGAATGTCTCTTCTCCAGATCATCTCATGACTCAGCTCAACCGGAACCTCTTCAGAGAGGGCTTCCCCGTCCATCTCACGGTCACTATCTCTGATAGTCTCCTTGCGTAATATTCTTTGCAACACTTAACAATATCTGAAATGATCTTAGGTATGTGTGTACTCGTCTATGTCCCCCACGGGAGAGTAAGCAACATGAAAGCAGGACTCCTGGCTGTCCTGTTATTTCTCTATCGCAGTGCCTGGAGCAATGGCAGGCGCAGGAAGCGTTTGTCTTTGGCAGATAAATGAGTGGCTGAAACCGATGTCCCTTCCTGCTTATTCTCATCTCAGCTGAATGCCTATTCATCCTCCACCATCTGTCTAAAGCCCACCTCCTTAGACCTATGTAACTCCTTCCTTCTGTGACGCTTCCAGCAAGCTCTTTATAGGACGTTTATCTTACTCTTTCATATGTTTGGATTTTGGGGGCATCATGTACACCTCCCTGCCCTGCTGTCGTCTCCTTGGGGACAGAGACTAGGCTTTACTCATGGTTGTATTTCCAGACCTCCCCCCAACAATCCATAGCACACAGAATGCTGTCCTGATAATTACTGATGACCCGTTGCTTTGAATTCCACTCTGATCGCCTCCTCCAGCATTGACAGGGAGCTTTATTCTCCTCCGGCATCTTCAGGGTAGAAATGCTGTCTTTGGCAAAGTACATTTCACACCCCGTGAATTCTCAAGCAGGGGAGCGATTGTTAAGGCAAGAGACTGTTGAGTCAGGCTATTGTTTGAGCTCCTCTAAGTGTATATTCTTAGCGGAACCAAAGAAATTATAAAGGGATAAGTAGAGAGCTGCAAAAGTTGCAAAATTCCATGGTATCGATGATATGTAGTTCCTGATCTTCACTCAATTGCTCTTCTAAGCTAGGCCCGAACAATGTACGGAGACTCTCTTTTACTGGAATAATTCCATCTAAGAATAGTAAGCATTAAATTCGAGAGAGTGAGAGCTGGAAGGGAAACAACCCAGCCCGACTCTCCTTGAGAAGAGAGGAGGAATCTCAGGCTTTGAAGGCGTTGTATTCATGTCACACAGGGGTCGGGTGGACGTGGGACACCCACGGAGATCTCCCGACCCTGGGTCAGTGCTGCTTCCATCAAGATTAGTCCCTTTGTCCCACTGCTCTTCTGATGCTGTCACAGAACACAGTTCTACCTGCAGACTTCAGGTTTTAGTCCTCTGTGCACCCTGGCTGGTGGGATGGGGACCTGCCTCCCTGGCCGGATTTTGAGCACATCAGAACAGCCGCCCTCCTCCCGCCTGCCCCAGCCTCCCACCCTGGCCTGTCACTGGTGCCTGAAATTACACCATTAGAAATGAGCTACTGTTTGGACGTGATCTGTCTTTAGGTTGAAAGTTGCAACCCCACATGCCTATAGGTGCTGAACAGGTAATGTGAAGGGTGAGTCAGTACAGGTGGGGTTGTGGGGGTACCACTGGCCACACCCCAAGGGCCCACAGGGGCAGCTGCTGCTCTGCTCTAGCCTGGAGGGGACACATCTTCTGTGTTTTCAAGAGAAGCCTAGATGTGATTTTTTTTTTTTTTTTTACTTGAACTCTTCTGAATTTTAAACATTGGATATATACTATCCAATGTTTATATATACTATATATAAACATTTTAATATACTATCTGACCCAAAAAGAAAACAAAACAAAACCTCTGCAAGCTGGATTTGATCTTTTACCTGTGAGTGTGAAGCCATCTATCGATTCTTTCCAACAGCAGTTTGGGACACGAGATGAGAGAGAGCAAAGAAACAAAACATTTCCTTGAGGAACTGCATGGAAGGCCAGGTTTAGGTGGCCCTCAGGTGAGATGCAATGCCACCTAGGGTGCAAAATTTAAAGAGGTGCTCACTCTTGGGGGGACCCTGAGCTTGCATGCCCCAGAGAGTGAGCACCTCCTTGAATTTTGTGGCCCAGGTGCCTCCCCGGCCTCACCTACTCCTGGCCCTGAGTGAGAGGGCAGGTAGGAAAGGGAGGAGGCCGGATAGGGTCAGGGGAACAGTACCTGCGGGGCGTGCAGAAGAGCTCAGGCAGTGGGTGAAGGGCTGTGCAGGCCAGCGAAGGCCAGGGCGGTAGGCTGCATGAGTCTGCTCGGACTCCCTGCTGCGGAGGGGACTGGGCACAGTGTGTCCTGTGCTTAGAGCCCGGCTGTTGGCTTCCTCAATATTGCCACACCCTCTGGAAGTCTTGACTCAGGCCTGCCCCAAGTGACCTCAGTGGAAAGTGTGAGAAAGCAAGGAGCAGCAGTTGTTTTTATCCTGAAACCAAGCAAGGAAAACAGTTGTTGACAGTGCCTGATACAGGGACTCTGCTCCCCCGACTGTCCAGGGACCACCCCCCCACCAGCTGCTGGGGGCCATTCGTGGCAGGTGGGGCAGGGGCTGTCAGCTAACCCAGAGGCCCAGGAGTGCAGCTTCAGCCTCTGCTCCTGTGACCCCCCCCTCAGGAGGAGGGCTGGCTTGTTGTCCTTGAGGTGCTGTGCTGGTTAGTTCTGATGAGGGGGAGGCCGGGCCTCCCTGCCTCCACAGGGCTCAGCAGGAATCTGCAGGTTGAGGGCCTGAGTAGCTCCTCCTGCTGCCTCTTTGGCACTCCAGCCAGACGCCTGCGGTCTCGGCCCAGCGCTGGGGACAGCTGGGTTTGTTTTTGTGTTCAAACCAGGGGGGAGGGACGTGGTTTTAACATGGAATAAGTAAATTGTTTTGAAGAGAGAAAGAAGGCTTCCAGCAGGAACCCTCGAAGGCTTCTGTCCCCGCCTGCTCCCTCCCGATGTCAGAGCATAAACGCCTGAAGGGAGCCAGCAGTTAGCAGCAGCCCTGAGGACAGGATAAGGCAGTTGTGGGAGTGGGACCCATTATCCCCAGGACGTTGGGGGCGTCTACATAGCCTCAGTCTCTGGGACCCTCTCACCTACCCGGATCCTTGCTGCCAGCTGTGCGCTGTTTTTAATACCTGCAGCAAGTGTCTAGGCCTCCCAATCCCAGGGGGACTCTGCCGGAGGGGCCGGGCAGGATGGACTGTGGGTGAGGGGAGAGCTGTCTGCAGATGTTGGATGTTGGAGAAGCTGTCACTGGAAAAGGAGACAATAGACTTCCCTGGGACCCCGATGTATGTGATTAGGACCAGGAGTAGCCCTAAGAGAGATACATTTTCCTGGTAATATAAGCAAACAAACAAACCAAAAACCAGTTTAATGATCAAGGCTGTCCACCATTGGATCTAGGGTCTCAGTCACAGCCCCAGAGTCAGCTTCCGGCAACGCCCCCCTTCCTCCACCTAAAGCTGCTCCTCCTCCCGGATATTCTGCCTCATCCATCTGCCTCCTTCTTGCTAATTACTTGTCAAAGTCTATAAACATGCTTTCTGCCTGCCCACTTGTTCATTTTCTGTCCCCCAATATAGGGCACGAGGTTCCCGAGGGCAGAGGTCTCTGTGCCTTGTTCGTTTCTGCTCCCCCCGGGGCCCAGCACAGTGCTTGAGACGTAGCAGTAACTCAGTAAACGCACATTGACTGAACGAATGAAGAATGAATGATACTTTGGAAGGAAATGAATCCCCCCTTACCGGAGGGGTTTAAGCAGAAGTTGGGTGACCAAAAGTCAGAAAGTCCACCTGTCCCTGCTTTGGCTAAAATTATGCTAGTGGCTCTGACAAACAAACCCAAACTATATAATGGCTCAATCACAAAAGAGTTATTTTTGCTTGTGTAAAGTCCTAGCTGTTTGCTTCTGATGGGTATACCGTCAGCTCTCCTCCGGGAGGTGGCTCAGGGACTCAGCCCTCAGTCATTTTGTGGCTTTATCATCTTCTATCTGTGGCTTTTTTTGTCACCATGCCCACTCAATTGCGTCGAGCAGTTTAGAAGGCAAGATGATTACAGGCCAGGCCTGGAAAGAGATGTTCATTCCTTCCTCTCCAACGCCATTGGCCAGAATTCCATCGTATCTGATTGCAAGGTCTGGGTCATGGCCCAGGAGGAAGAGGAGACAAGTTTGGTTCATAACCTGCCAGGCTCTGCCATGCCTGCACTGGGCAGGAGGTGGGACCAGATGGCCTCTGGGAGCCTCTCCAATTCCCAGCATTTGCGTGTGAAGGTTTTGTATGATAGTTCCCTTTTGCAACAACTTAACACTTAAAGAGAAGTAAGGTACTTGTCACCTCTCTTCTTTTTCTAGCTTTGCAATTCTTCTTTCTTCTGCTTGAGAATTTCCTTAGGTATTTCTGGTGTGTCCTTATGAACAGTGAGAACATCTACCCGAGTCAGAATGACCTGTCTCGGAATCCCAGCTCCATCACTCTGCAGGTATGTGGCATTGGGCAAGCCACCAGACCTTTCGGGCCCTCTGTTTTCTCCTCTGGAAATGAGGACGACAGCTATAGTAGTACTTACTTCGTAACATGGTAAGGCTTAAAAGAGCAGAGGTATATATTATCATCTCCTCTAGGTGGTTGTCCTGAGTGCTGTATTTTCAACATCTTTTTAAAGTTTTCACAGCAACTTTATGGAGTAGATCTATTACTGGCCCTAGTTTTATGGAGGAGAACACGGAGTCACTGAGAAATTAAGCAGCTTGCTTAAAGCCATGCAGCTAATAGGGCGGGAACGAGAACTTGAACGCAGTCATGAATGGAGCCATCCAACTCCGCTGCCCATGAGCTGCGTTATAGATGGTAGCAAGCATGAGTATGAAAAGGTGAATTTTTGTTGTTACTTCTTGAGGCTGAGCCATTCCTAGGCTTACTTATAAGTCATGATTGGCAAAACATTTCACAGTCCATAAAGTGTTTTTAAGCTCTTGGCTTGAGAGTTCCTCACAATAACACTGAAGTAGTTTCACTAATTTTCCCCTTTTATGGGGGATAAAAATGAGCCCCAGAGGGCATGGGTCACTGGCCAGGGTCACACAGCCAAAGCCAGTAGAGTTGGCTTTCAGACTCTGCCTTTGCACAAGACCATCACTCTAGTTACATTCAAGTTAATATTTGTTAAGCACTCAGAATGGAACCTGGCTCGTAGCAAGCATGATAAAAGTGTTTATTAAGAAAACTAAATTGAATAAATATTGCACCCCACTGCCCTCTTCAACAAGCATGTCCCTAGCACCTGCTGCCACCTGTGCAGTTAGGATAGCTGTGGCTGGGCCCCTGGGTCTCCTCTTGCTTCCATCTCCGCCACTGTGCAGGCGTCCTCAGGTCGCCTCTCAGCCGGGCTGGTTTGCTCACCTTCCTCCCTCACTCCGATTTGCTCTTTTTGGCATCTCCCTAAGATCTGGGCTCCTCTCCATGGTGAAACAAATTTGGCTGCTATTGTTCCTGTTTTTTTTAGGGCCCTGCTTGCTGTAGTCTCATGGAAAGTCCTAGAAAGGTGTCGTTAGCCCCAGAGAGCCGACGTGTCATAGAGCCCTCTCACATAGCTTATTTACCTTCTCACAGGGGGCTTCAATTAGCCACAAGGAATGATCAGTGGCAGAATTTCAGGCATCTGCACAGGCCAACTGGGGAGACGTTTTTTGAGAGAGAGCGCCTGGAATCACACCGGAGGGTTTATGAAGGAGGCAGGGCTAAACCTGCTCAGCCCTTTGCACGAAGTTCTTGCTTCCTGGGAGACGATTGACAGCGCTTCTCCTTTACTCCTCCTCCTTTCATAAAAGCTCTTCCTTAAGTTGTTTTAGAAGATTCCTAACATTCCTTGTCAAATTGGGTCCATAGTGATTTCTAATTTGTGCTTTTGATGGAGCAGACCAAGAAACTCCCAAACAATGAGCGAATCAAATTGGGAAATATAAACACCTACTCAACACGTTTCACTGAGCCTCTGTTAGGTGTCAGGTACCGTATCAGGCATTGAGGAGGCAGGATGCTTAAGCCAGCCAAAGGCCTCCTGTCTTAGTCCATTCAGGCTGCTATAACAAAAATACCATAAACAGGGTGGCTTAGAAAAAGTAAACATTAATTTCTTGCAGTTCTAGAGGCTGAGAATACAAGATCAAGGTACCTGGTGAGGGCCCCTTCCTCACAGATGGCATCTTTTAGCTGTGTCCTCACTTTGTGGAAAGGGCGGAAGAACTCCCTTGGGCCTCTAATCCCATTCATGAGGGCATCGCTCCCGGGGCCTTTGGATTACCCTTCCAAAGGCCCCGGCTCCTAATGCCATCACTTTAAGGGTTAGTTTTCAACACAGGAAGTCTAGGGGGGACACACACATTCAGACCACAGCATTCTGCTCTGGCCCTCCAAAAGTCATGTTCTTCCTTCTGACATGGAAAATACATTCATCTCATCCCAACAAACTCCAAAGTCTTAACTCTTTGCAGCATAATTCTAAAGTCGGAGTCCAAAGTCTCATCTAAATCAGACATGGGTGAGATGCAAGGTACGACCATCCTGAGCCAAATTTCTCTCCAGCTGTGAACTGTGGAAACAAACGAGTTATGTGCTTTCAAAATACAATGGTAGAACAGACACAGGACAGGGCATGTCCATTCCAAAAGTGAGAAATAGGAAAGAAGGTGTAACAGGTCTCAAGCAAGTCCAAAATCTTAAGTGTCCAGGATAATCTTTGATTCCAGGCCCTGCCTGCCAGGCCCATTGGGGCAGAGGTCTTGCCTCTGCAGTTTTGCTAGGCAGGGCCCAAGACTCTGAACATCCCTGCCCTCATGACCTTGGGCTGCCCTGCCTCCACCAGGGCTCTCACAGGTGGGAGTCAGGTGCCTGCAGCTCTTCTGGATTAGAATCCTATGCCTATGGCTTTACTGGTCTGGGCTCTCAGGGTGACCCCATCCCCATGTCCCCACTTGGACATTGCCCTAGTGGAGGCTCTCTGCAGTGGCCCTGCCCTTGTGGTGGTTCTCTGCCTAGGTCCTTTGGCTTTCTGGGGGATTCTTTCAAATCCAGATAGAAACAGCCACACTCTCACAGCTCGTGAGCCAGCAGAGATGGCATCCCATAGACACCAAGGTTTACTGCCTGTACCCTGGGGTGGGGGTTGCAGCCACCATGGCTCACACAACACCTGAGTCTGCTGGAGCCAAACCTAGGGCAGCCCAGGAGCAGAGCTGCCCATGGGAGCAAAGCTTTGAAATCGTTCTGCACTGCAGGCCCTGGCACTCTTGGCCATAATAGTGGCAGCCCCGTGATCTCCAAAATGCCTCTGGGGTTCATTCTTCCCTTGCTTTAATGAGTAGCACCTGCCTTCCATTGGGAAGGGTCATTCATACTAATCTTATCAAAAGGTCACAGGGTCACATCCTTGTTCTCTCCCAAATGGGCTTTCTCACTTTTTAAAAAATATGAGTAGGCTGAGAATCCAAAATTTTAAGTTCTGCTTCCTTTTTGATTAACAATTCTATCTTTAAGTCATTTCTCTCTACCCATATTTTACTATAAGCACTCAAGAGAAGCCAAGTTGCACCTTCAGCATTTTGCTTAGAAAGAGCTTCAGCTAAATATCCAATTTCATTGCTCACAAGTTCTACCTTCCACAAAACACTAGGACCCAAACACAATGCAGACAAGTTCTTTGCCACTTTACAATAGGGACTGCCTTTCCTCTATTGTCCAATAACATGTTCCTTGTTTCCATATGAGACCGCATCAGAATGGTCTTGACCATCCACATTTCTGTTAACATTCACAACCACTTAGATAGTCTTGAAGAAACTGGAGGCTTCCTCCACAAATCTCTCCTTCCCTTTCTGTGCCATCACCAGAATTGCCCTTCAAAGTCTGTTCATGGCAACGTAGTCTTTTTTATAACAGGCACCTCAGAACTCTTCCAGCCTCTACCCACTGCCCAGTTCCAAAGCCATCTCTACATTTTTAGATATTTGTGTAGCAGCACTCCCGTTCCTCAGGACCAAATTTCTGTCTCAGTCTGTTCAGACTGCTATAGAAAAATATACAGATTGCTGTAATAAAAATACCATCAACGGGTGGCTTATAAATAGAAAACATTTATTTCTCACAGTTCCGGAGGCTAGGAAATGCAAGATCAAGGTGCCAGAAGATTCAGTGTCTGGGAAAGACCCCTTCCTCATCGACTGCTCCTTCTCCCTGTGTCCTCGCATGGTGGAAGGGGCAAGTGAGCTTCCACGGGCCTATTTTGTAAGGGTGCTAATCCCATTCATGAAGACACCATCCCCATGACATAATCACCTCCCAAATGACCCCACCTCCTAATGCCACCACCTTGGGGGTTAGTCTTCAACAAAGGAAGTTTGTGGGGGAGGGAGACACAAACATTCTGACTGTAGTACCACTCCCAAGAGCTTGGAGACAGGCCATAAAATGTGATTCCACGTTTCAAACTGAAAGTGGGAGCTCCACCAAGTCATCCCCTAAGGGGTTCTTTGGTTTCAACATCTACAATCACAGAACATGATCATAGCCATTAAAACAACAGCAACATTGTTTCGCTAGTTCAAAAAACTCCTTTCTTCTATAAGTAAAGACATTATGAAAATGGGGTATGTCTCAGGCTTCTAGTCATATCCTGATATCTCTTCTCCCATTCTTCTGTAGAAATAGGTTTCCTGATTTATAGCTGAGCATTTGGCAACAGAGAATAAACACTATATTTCCCATCCTTTTATGTAGCAGGGAGTGGCCACGTGACTAAATCCAGACTAATAATTTGTGAGCAGAAACATGTGCAATTTCTGGTCATGATCATAAAGGGACAGTATGTGCCCTTTCCCTCCCATTTTGTTCTCTTACTGATAGAGTGAGGATGAGGTGATGCGCCATCATGGGCCCAGGGGCTAACGGCAACGCCCTGGGGACAGTAGAGCATAAGGTAGAAAGAGATGGAAATGGCTTTTGTTGTTGTTTAAGCTGCTGATGCGTGGGGGCCTCCATTATAGCACCCAATTCGTTCCATCAATTAGTGAGAAAGTGGAGTTATAATTTCCTACTATGATTTAATTTATCTATTTATTCTTTTGGTCTGTCAACTTCTTCACGTCTTTCGAAGCTTTTTATTAAGCATTTACATATGCATAATTACCACATCATCTTGATGAATTGACCCTTCATCATTTTGACATGTTCTCATTTATTTCTGATATTATTTTTGGTCTCCAAACATATTTAATTTAATATAGCTACTCCAGTGTTCTTATGTTTACTGTGGGCATGGTATATCCACAGACACCATGGGACATCTATTTTCTTTCAACCTGTAAGTGTCTTTATGTTTAAAGTATGTCCTTTGCAGACAACATATAGTCCAGTCTTGCTTTTATATGCATTCTGTTCATTTCTGCCTTTTAGTTGGAGTGTTTAGTCCATTATCTTTTTAAAAATAAACTTTACATTTTATAACAATTTTAGATTTGTAGAAAAATTGCAGTGATGTCTGGAAATTGCCCATGTGCACCACACCCCATTTATTCTAGTATTAACATCTTCAGTTATTGGTTCTTTACCTTTTAATATGGTTATTGACATGGTTGAATCAAGATCTACCATTTCAATATTTGATTTCTGTTTTCTTCTGTGTTTTTTATTCTTCTTGTCTTCTTCTGGATTTTTAAAATATCTTTTAGAATGTCCACTTAATTTCTCTCTTGACTTTTTGGCTATGTTTCTTTGCATTATATTTTTAGTATTACTCTAGGGGACTACAAGACAAATTTGTTGCTTTTTAGAGTTTAATTAGAATTAATATGGCGCCGCTTCCTATAAAATATGGAACACTCACAGGGATATAGTTCCACTTACTCCTGCATCTGTTATGCTATAGTTGTTAAATACAGTCTATATACTTACCGAGCAACATAACATTATAAATTTTCCCAAGGAAACTGTCAGATGTATTTTAAAGAAATTAACAGAGAAAAGCGCTGTCAGAATTTTGATAGAGATTGCAAAAGAATCTATATATCACTTTGGGTAGCATGGACATTTTAAACAATATTAATTATTTCAATCCATGAACTGGAGGTGTCTTTCCATTTATTTGTGTCTTCAGTTTCTTTCATCAATATCTTATAGTTTTCAGTGTACACGTCTTTCATCTCCCTGGTTAAATTGATTCATAAGTATTTATTCTTTTTGATGCTATTGTAAATGGGATTCCTGATTTCCTTTTTGGGTAGTTTGTTTTTGGTGTGAAGAAATGCTACTGAATTTTGTATGTTGATGTTGTATCCTGCTATTTTACTGCAATAATTATTAGTTCTCATAGTTTTTTTGTGGAATCTTTAGGGTTTTCTACATATTGGATCATGTCATTTGCAAACAAGGATAATTTTACTTCTTTTCTGGTTTGGATGAATTTTATTTCTTTTTCTTGTCTGATTGCTCTTGAAATTAGATTCAACTACTATACTGAATTTTAAACAGAAAGAAGAGATAAAGCAGATGGGTACTGAGAGAAGTGTCACTGGACCGAGCTTCCACTAGAGGGGTGGAGAAGCAGACACCAGCCAGGTTTGGAAACCACATGCACTCTGTGGCTTGGAGCTTGGAACACACCCGCTTCCCTCTGAGGGCCAAGTTCTCTGCCCTCATGGGAAATCTAACTTCCTGTTTTAAAGACAAGTAGCTCAGAGCAACTCCAAAAGTCATGGACTTCAAATGGCCCCTGCAAAACATGGTGATAAGCTTGGGGAAGTGAATCAAAAACATATGGATTAAATTTTGCCTGAAATTACATAGAGATTTTAATAAAGAACATTCTTAAGGAAACAAGCATGTTTTTACATTTCTTACTCAAATCCCAAACATTTAGGAGATGCTTTTGAATGGTTTCTTAAAAAAAAAAGCAAAACAATAAAAAAAGTCTCAGAACTTAAAAAGTAGGCTGAATTATAATGTCTTTGCCATAGCTTATCCCCAACCACTCTTTTTACATAGCAGAGTATGTTGCCAGTGTAATACTACCTCAGCAGAGATCAAAGGAAAAACATGGCCTATAGTCAAGATCTGTCCTTTGCTATTTACCAGTTCGGGGAACTGGGCGAGGTTATCTTAGCTGCATGAGTTTAGTTTTCTCATCTGTAAAATGGGCCTATTATACCTTCTTTGTGGAATTGCAGATGAGGGATAATACCTATGATGTCACTGTGTAAGATTTCTGGCTCATAGCCCTTGACAAGGCCCTGGCAATTGTTATTATTACATTGCTAAATAAATCTGTCCATGCAACATAGAGTTATTCCCTAAACACATAGTAGTAATTTTAAAAATTAACTTACTATTTAATTTATTGTTTGTATTAGAAGAAAAGAGAAGCTCAGGATTCAGCTAGAGAATTGCTTAAATATGCTATTTTTAAGTCATCAGAACTGGGTTCAAATTCTGCGTCTACTACTTATTGGCTACATGACTTTGTCAAGGGAATTAATTTCTCTAAGCCTATTTTTTTAATCTGTAAAATGGGAAAAATAGTAGCACTGCCCTGAAGATGAAAGGAAATAATGGATATAAACTGTTTGGCATAGTACCTATATGTTGTAACTTCTCATAAAACTGTAACTATCATCATCATTATTAGTGGTATATTAGATGGCAAATATTCTTCCCTTTCCTTACTCCTCCCTACCTCACATATCCCAATCTACCTAGATACCAGAAATCACCATCGAAAACAAAACACTGCATATAGATATCCTGGACACTTGGCTTCTTCCTTTCTTCTCTTCTCTGGTCAACTCTACTTAATGTTACTCTTCAAATTTCCCCCCATTTCTCGCCCCAGGAAGTATTTGCAGCTACATTTTCACTGGAAAGATGATGTCTATGTATGGATTCATTACAGTGAAATTCATTACTACCATGGAATTGTAAAATATTGAAGTCATAAGTGAATAAGCCAATTTCACACTTCTAACGTGAAGCCAGGAATTCTTGTGCATGATTCTACAAAAGGAGCAGGCAACTCTAGGCATAAAGTTACTCTTCGTATCTCCTTGAGAAGTCTCTTAGAAGTAGTTATAGCATGTAAGTCCTGGAGGACACTTTGGAGGCAATCTTTTGACAGGTGCTTATCAGTCACCTGCTCTAAGCCCAACATAGTGCTCAATGCAAGGAATAAAAAGAAAAATGTGTAAAATACAATTCCTGGCCTTACAGAATTCACAATCCAGGTAGAATATTAAAAGGTACTGAAATGCAAAATTTCCCCCAAAGTGTAATATCTTAGGCAGGGGACGTTAATTGACTTGGCCTAGTGAATCTACGAGGAGAAGAGCTAGTGGTGTTTTACAAGAATTATCTCATTTAATTCTTTCAACATCCTATGACACGCTCACTTTATTATCTCCATGTTTAACAGATGAAGAAACTGAGACCTAGAGGTTATACAATCTATTCCACTGAACAAACTGAACTGACTCCAAGACTGTGTTGAAAGTCGGACCCAGACAGAAAGGATTCTTCTAGTTTAGAGGAAAAAACAAGCAGGACCAGCCTTCCCACTTTGTCGCTGTGTAAAATGGGTTAATAACCACCATCAAGCAAGGAACAAAGAAAACAAAGCAAGATCCTCTATGGGAAATAACTTTTTCTATGAATAGAATACAATAAAAATGTTACAGTTTATACGCAATTCCGATCTCTAAGCCCTTTCCTTTTTCTGTGACAACTTCCCTAAATCAAGTTGGCTTCTAAAAGAGGGCTCTGAATGTCGTGAAACATCATCGCTCTTCACATAATAAAACACCATCCAGTCTATGCGCAGATCATTTTTTCAATAATGTTTTAGTGACAAAAATCAACAAGTTTCTTGTTGGAACATCTTGGTCATTAAAAATACATTAACAGCTCATTATTCAAGATACTGTACTAATTCTACTCATTTCCAGTTGAAGCTTATAAAATACTAAGAGCTTAATCAACCAGAAGTAGGGTTCAGTGGCCACAAAGAGTTTGCTCCATTAAAGGGAAAAAAAAAAGAATTATGACCAAAATGATAATTATAACACATTGTATTTATCCAGCACTGAGCTCTTTCTAACGGGTTGAATGGCTTTGAAATTCATACAGAAAAGGGTTGAGGATGAAATTTATCAAAAATAAAATCAAAGGGGTGTGTGTGTGTGTGTGTGTGTGTGTGTGTGTGCGCGCGCGCGCACACACACGCACTTATGGTGGAAAGCAATGAGGTCTTCAGGGCTTTTCGGAATTCTTCAGAAAAGAAGGTCCGCTAAAAGTACTTCTGCAATGGATTTTTAAAAATCTATTTTAACATCTATATATCTAGATTATCAGAACCAACTCTGAGCCGCTTAACACTCTACTGTTTATTAGCCCTGTGACTTTGGACATCCTTAACATTTTTTTTTGACCTATAAGTTTGACTATCTGGTTTTAAGTGTCATTCTCTGGGACTCAGTAAAATCATATTAAAATAACATAGCATACCTTGTAGGAGTTGTGCTAAGACTTAAGATTAATGTGTGTGGAACATAGGTACATAGTAGATACTCCATAAATGGTGGTATTAATGTTTTTACTCCACTAGGTGAGACTCAGGGACTGTATCTTTTTCAACTTTGTATCCATGGCACAGCACTGTGCTTGGCATAGGACAGATATTCAGGATATGTTTGTTGCACTAAACTGGAGTCCCAAATCTGGACCAATGTTTGATCTTTAAGACCTCTCTAAACATCACAGCATCTTGTTCTCTCTGATCCTCAATAAATATTTGGTTTTGACTAATCAATAAGGACATATTGATTATTGATTAGACCCTGAGCTCTATTTTCACCCTCAAGGAGCTAATACTTGATTTGGGAAAAGCAAGGTTTATACATATGAAACAAGGGGACAACACTGTTTCCTATAGATTTTAATTTTTCTTCCCTGCCCAATATCCATTTCCTCTTTTTCTGGCAACAGACCATAGTTTTCCTCCATGGAATTGCCAATCCAAACTCCATGCTCTTAGGAGCTGTTCAGCATTCTCCAGAAAAAATATGCTATTAAAAAAAACCAACACTATAATCGTTTCTGCTGTGTGGTGATGTGGAGCGGCTCAGGTAGTCATGTGACCCAGCCCTGAGCAACTGGAGCATCACATTCCTGCGGCTACAGCGATTGATTGGCTCAGAAATAAGCATGATGTCATCAGAAGCTTGTCACATATGCGCTCTCTGAACTGAACTTCTGCAGAAGTTACAAATTACTTTGATAAGCTCAGAGGATATATTATCTGCAGAATATACCAGGAGACAACAGACTGTGGGATGTGCAGAGACTTCAACTTCTTGAGGTGCTCCTGTTCCGCATGGAAGATGTGCTTGGGTTGGTGGTGATGGAATTGGGTGCTAGCAGATCTCAGGAAGTTTCCAGGGAGATGTCATACTATAAAACTCCAATGTCATGGTTGCAAAAACTGACTTTAGCAAGTCTTGTCAATGTCTTAGTTTGTCATTAATGCCATTATGCTACATAGTCCACAAGTCATACAATAATAACCAAATGTCCCTATGCTGGCACTGCAACCATCTAATGATGACAGTTATCTCCGGGGTCCAGGAGGAGGTGAGCACGGTAGGCGGACAACAGACATGTGACCCAGTCAGAGCCAGTGAAACTCCTCCTACGTGAAAATTCTGTGGAACTGCTGGGAAAGAGAGAATCTTCTTCCATCTGGTGTTGCTAAGTGGACAAGATTCCTGCTTGGAGCTGCCAGGAGCCATCTCGCCACCCTGATGTGAAACCCTGCCTGAGAAAGGAGCCCACCCAGAGGAAGAGAGAGGGGGAGAAAATCATGATGACTCCTGATGCTGTCATTTGAGCCCCAGGACCCAGTCATGCCCGAAGTGAGATCTACCTGTGGACTTTTCAGTTTTGCAGCTAACAAAATGTCCCTTTTTCTTATTGCCTAAGACTATTTAAATTCCACATTGTCATGTGCAAGACACAACACAAACAAATACAGGATTCTGATGACAAATGTGATTTTAGTGAACAAAGCAGAAATTATCCCTAGGGTAACTGGGATAACTTTTTCGAAAGCATGTGGAATAGAGACTGGTTTTTGAAAATCAGGGAATATTTGGGTTAGTGTGAAAGCGAGGATTCTAAATGCTGGAACAAATTTATAAAGACAACATGGAAGAGAATAAGTGAAGAAAGGGAATATGAAAATGGTCTGGTGTGATGGAAAGGGTTCTGGACAATTCTAGTCCTTTCTCTACTGACCAACCATGTGATTGTGGAAAGACCTCTTTTCGTTTTTGGGACTCAGTGTTCCCTTTTGTCAATGCACGGAACTGGACTCACAGGTCTCTAAGACCCTCTCCAACTCTGCCTTCCATCAGCCCATGAAATCTTGAAAGGCTGCTTATAGTCCTGTCTATTTAGACATCTCCAGAGTCACTTATATGCGCTTAGAATATAGATTGTCTTTGGTCTTTTGTCTTCCCCTTCTCCCCCGACTTCTTATTCACTTGGCAAAGAGCAATCTCTTTCCCTCATGTTCTGAATGAAATGGGAATGGACAAGCTACAGTCACTGAAAAGCTGTGACTTTTAAGCTCTGAAAGCACTTGATTGTGCCCTGAAAAGGCTCATCTCTGATTGAGGGTGATGAAAGCCGTGGGAAGGGGCCGCCTGGTTAATTACGTGTCTGTGGAGATGAAAGAGCAAGCGAGGACCTTGCGGGCACTTTGCTCTTTCTCCTCTGTCTTCCTCTGTCCTCTTCCCTTTCAGTGGAAAAGGCTTTAGCATCCGGGTCTAAATTAAGATCCAAGATGCATTGTATGCAAATCAGATGCTGAACGCTCACTGTAACTGTGTAGCCTGTAGCATTTGCTGCAGTAGTATCATGTCTCCCCGAAAGAAACATTTTCCTGTTCCTAATCCAATGAAAACTGGACACCAAATCTCATCTGGGCTCATGTCCTGTAGAATGTGCTTTGGGTCAAAACCACTGCAGAAAGACTTGGAAACCTAATTAGAAGTCTTCAGACTGGGTTTAAACGGGAGACTTATTCAGACATGTATCTCCCATTCCAAGTCCCCCAGTCATCGTCTAACACTCCGTGCAAATATATTTATTTACTGTCTGTCACCACCTTGAAGGCAGTGAATTTATCTTATTTACCACTGAATACACAAGCTTGACATACAGTAATTGATCAATAAATGTTTACTGAATAAGTGAATGAACAAATGTTAAGTAATAAAGGATTTATGGGAGCTCTTTTAATGACCCAGAACCATAAATAGATGTCTATCAGAGTTTGTGATCAGCATGAGAAAACCACAGATACTGCACAGAGCTGATATAATTTTTAACCTGAATCAGACATCTGACACTGTCTATACCTTCATTGAGAATAAATGGGCAGTATTTGTCAGACTTCTGGAAATGCTCACAATAGTTCATGATCCTATGGGTTCATAAAACCCAGTTTGGGAATCTCTGATCTCTCCTAACTCCTTCATTTTGCACATAAGGTATAGAAAAAGATTTGTTTTCTTAGCAAACGCCTGAGACTCCCATTTAGGGAGAGCTCTGGTGTTGCTGAGACAGTGTTTGATTGGCTAAACCTACGTGGGCAGGTGAGTACTTATAGTTCAGGAATGTTGGCCAACCTCAAGGCTTTTGCAAAAGGGCCAATGCTGCTGTTCTCAAGACATTTTTGGGGTCTTGAGGGAAGAAGGGAGAAGGGAAAAAAGTTGGGAGAGACAGGCAGATGGGGTAGGATCAGGGCAGGGCTGAAATGTGTGCTGTAACTACGCCTGTGGACTCTCAAAAGGTTTCGAAAGTTGCTAAACCCAAGGACTCCTAGTTGCACTCTCTTTTTTATCTTTTTTGGATGCACAAGCCTGAGTTTCTCATCTGGGAATGTTGCTGCGGGATGGATAGGGACAGAACTGTACTTACAGATTGGAAGCCAAAGACACTTACAGATTGGAAGCCAAAGACACCCATGATAAGGCACGCCATTGAAGATTTAGAGAAATTATGGTCTGCCACAGGCAGTGGATGAGGTGATGTCTGAGTCAAGGTTATTTTGATATCTGAGTGATGGGTGGCTTTAGCCGGAGCTGGGATTGCATGCAGATGAGGAAGCTAAGGTGACAGGACATTGGTAAAAACAAACAAAAACAAACACGATACAACAAAAATCAAACAGATTCTGGTTCTAGGACCAGATGCCCTGTAACTGAGTTTGCATTCTGGCTGTCGTATCAGTTCTATAGCCTCAAGCAAGGCAAAAGCCTCCTGATCCTCGATTTCCTCAGTCCCCACCTGAGAAGGTTGTCGTGAGGGTGTCAAGAGATGAGATGTCTGAGCTCTTAACACAGAGCTTGACAAGCAGTTTCATTATATAAAGGGTAAGCACCTAGACCAGAGAGTGCCAAAGCAAGGGCTGGAACCTAACCCTCCTGCCACCCCACTGGCTGCCCTTTTCCAAGACTCTGAGGTTCCATCACTATTTTTAAGGTAACAACCTAGATGGAAGCTCCAGCTTTGGGTTTTGTAAAGGCCCAGCTGCTGCCTGATAGAAAACATACTGCTTAAGGTAGAGTTATAAAAGCCAGGACTTCACGACTGTTTTAAATAATAGCAGTGAATTATGACTTCTTTTGTATTTATTAGGACAACACTATAAATGGGAAATTGTTGTAGTGTCCTTGGGGAGATGAAGAATTTAATTCCATGGGAATCCCATTGTATTCTCTCCCTAGGGCTCTCTTTGCTGAGGAGCAATCACATTTATCATCTGCCATCTAACATGACACTTACAGCCTTGTTGGAGCTGTTTGCAGTGTGGATGGGTGGTGGGCTAGAGCTGTTTGAGCTTGCAGCCTAAGGGAGGCAGTGAGGCAGGGGCTTTGGCTGGACCAGAGCTCTCAGCTAAATGGGAGCCCAGCTGTCTGGGTTCAAGAACCAACTTTGAGTTTTTTGGTGCAGTTGTAGGAGGGTCATTTCCCATCTTGGGGCCTCCATCGATGAAAGCAAAGGGTTTGGCTTCGACCAATTTCAAAAGCCCTTCCAGCTGTAGCATTCTATTATTCAAATAATTTGAAGCCAATTTCATACCTGGTCAAAAGGAAAGTCACAACTTTGCCAATGCGTGCTTTGCATGCTCTTCATGTAGGGTCTCCTGACGTCTGCGCGCGGTGGGTGGCTTTCCATTTTCAAGCTGAAATTCCAGTCAGCTGAGCTCTCGGTTGAAAACTTCAAATTGTCAGCTTTGTCTGGTCACCCCGGATCTCCCTCCTCATTCTGTCCTCTGCCCCTGGGATCTGCCTGGGTCTGCGTAAGGGGATTCACACTTACATGGATTCATATTAGGTCTTCTTTGAAGACGACAGACTTTTTAGGGCCTCAGCGAGGAAAGTGCTGGGCATCGTGTATGAAAAGTTGCACAGGTTCTAGATGATGTCATCTTTCTCTCCCCAAGGACAATTCATTTATTCTGGCCAGTAGTTAGAGTAGGAACAGATCATGCCTGTCAAATCAGGGGTCAAGATGGTTCTCAGCTGAGAGTTAATGAGGCTTGGTCTGTTTCCAGTTGCCTTCACTCTTGGTCTTTTCTTTTTTTTTTTTTTTTTTTTTTGAGGCAGAGTCTCACTCTGTTGCCCGGGCTAGGGTGCCATGGCATCAGCCTAGTTCACAGCAACCTCAAACTCCTGGGCTCGAGCGATCCTCCTGCCTCAGCCTCCTGAGTAGCTGGGACTACAGGCATACGCCACCATGCCTGACTAATTTTTTATACATATATATTTTTAGTTGTCCATATCATTTCTTTCTATTTTTTTTAGTAGAGACGGAGTCTCGCTCTTGCTCAGGCTGGTCTCAAACTCCTGACCTTGAACAATCCGCCCGCCTCGGCCTCCCAGAGTGCTAAGATTACAGGCGTGAGCCACCGAACCCGGCCTACTCTTGGTCTTAATTAGAAGCCTGGAATGTTTACCAGGGGGCCTCTCTGTTAGCATCTATGAACTCCCTCCAGTTTCCTGTCTCTCCTGCTCTGTGAGAGCTTTTTAGCCTTTAAGCAGGTGCCCTCTGCTTGGTTTCTTGGCCTCTCACTCTCACTCAGTTCAGGATTCGCCAAATGCCTTAAGGTACGAAGTGGAGCAAAAAGGTCACACTCACTCCTCTCTGAGTCCCTTTTCTCTGGGATCTTGTGCCCTCAAGTCCTGGCTGCTGTAGTTGTTCTCCGATGCTGTCAAACAGACTCTTTTGTTGGTATTTTACTTTAATCCAGCTTTTATAGTTGTTTTCAGTGGGAGGGTTGGTTTGAATCAAGCTACTCCATCATATTTAAAAGCAAAAGTTATGTAATGGTTTAATTCAAATCATGACCTTCGAGAGACAATTGCCTGCATGCTGTGATAGAAGAGCCTCAGACATATAAAACCCAGCTTGAATTCCAACACTGACTTTCATTAATTCATTCTGCAAGTATTTATTGTATGCCAACAATATTCCAAGCACCGTGTACTCAGCACTGGGGATACAATGATGCACCAAACACAAGGTCCTCATTCTCATAAAGTCTTCTTGGGAAGTCTATACATTAAATAATACATAGATAACAAACTGTCCTGAGGTCTTTGATGAGAAAAAGAAATGGTGCCCAGTCAGAGAATAAGAAGGTGGAAATCTCTTAGAGGGGGATGGTGGGGAGGGAAGGTCCCTTTGAGGAGTCATTTAGGTTGAGAGCTGAGGACTACACTGGAGGCAGCTGAAGAGAAAATCTAGGTGGCAGGTAGTAGGAAAGCATTCCAAGCATAAGGACCAGTGTATATAGAGACCACAAGATAGCCAAGGGCTTGATGAGCCTGAATAACTAAAGGAAAGTGACTGTGGATGAAGCCCAGAAACCACAGATGAGATGAGGTAGGACCGGGGCAGAACCGGGATTGCTGGCCCAGGAGAGTTAAGGTTTCATCCCAGGAGGCCTGGGGAGCCCTTGCAAGGTTTTTAAGCAGTGGAGTAATGAGATCTGGTTCATTTGATGAAGCTCACCCTGGCTGTTACGAAGAGAGTGGATTTGGGTTGGGATAGGCCAAAGGTCAGGGACACCTGCTTGAACATGACTGTGGTGACCCAGATGACTTGGGCCACAGTGGTGGTGATGGAGATGGAAAGAAGTGATGAATTTGGGAAATATTAGGAAAGGAAAGCATCAACGGGATTTGGTCATGGATTGGACAGGAGGATAAGGGAGAGTGAGGAACCAGTAATGACTCCTGGGTTTCTGGTGGGAATAACTGAGTGGCTATGTGTGGGTCCACAGTTACTGTATCAGTCTGCTGGGGCTGCCATAACAAAGTGCCACATACTGGTGGCTTAAATGACAGAACTTTATCATCTCACGGTTCTGGAGGTTAGAGGTCCAAGATCAGGGTGTTGGCATTTCTACTCAGAATAGTCACTTAACATCCCTGCCTCAGTTTTTTCACCTGCATATCGGGGACAAAAATACCACCTCATAGAGATGTTATGAAGAATAAACAAGGAGTTAGATATATTTAACATGCCAAGAACAGTATTGGCACATAGTGGAATTCAGGAATTGCCATTCCCTTTCTGCCCTGTTGCCTAACCCAGAAAGAATGGAGAACTTTGTGTCAGGAGAGAGAAGAGGAGAATACATTAGGGAGGTTTCCCAGGGCACCAGGGGTCTCATGGTGGCCCTGAGATTGCTCAGTTTGTGACTGCCTCCAAAAGAGGGCAGGCGTGACGCCCCATGGCTAGGCCAGCCCAAGAGTTGGAGGAATGATTGAATTGTACCTCCCAGGGGAACAACATTGGCCTAGGAGTTTGGGGCCCCTGAGTTCTAACAACTGGATGCGTCACCTTGGGCAAGTACCTGTCCCCTTGGGGCCTGAGATTTCCATTAAAGGTATCAAGTCACTGTTTGCTGGCTAAACACATGTTGAAAGAGTAAATTGCAGAGCACCTACTGCGTACCAGGCCCTGTGCTACGTGGTTTACATCCACTCTCTAATTTAGTTCTCTCACTAGTCCCATCAAATTTCATAGGCGGGGAGACTAGGCCTCAGGGAGGATTCAGACACTTGTCTAAGGCCACACAGGAAGTAGTAGAATCAATACCAGGTCTATTCTCTCACAGTCTGGGTTCTGAACTGCTATGTAGTCTGACTTCCTTGTTTCCTGGCTTTCGCATTCCAGTGCTCCAAACGTCCCCTCAGACATGCTCACGCTTCCTTCTCGGCCTCTGGTGCTCCATCGCGGAGTTTGGCATTGCACGGCAGTCACATGAGGGAGACCCCGCACCTGGCTACTGCATCAGGGCCTTCTCTATTTCCCAGTCTTGCCGGGGAAGCCCATTGGCATAAAAGGAGCAATTACAAGCTGCAATCAGAGGCATATGAATCAGAGATTCCTTCCCTCTAAATATTTTGACTCACTTGCCATTTGTTTGAGCTCTAGTCTATATTTATGTCTCCATCTTGGTGAAATGGATTTCAAAAGGAAGTGGGAGGGGAGATGGAAGCTTTGCTTTTCTGGACAATTAGCAAGGATTATTTACTGGAGGTTGATCCTACTCTTGGGTAGTTGTGTAGCTCCCTTTTTCTTGTTGCCCCTAATAACATTAATTATGATTTTAGTTGCCGATATTTGGGCTGCCCCCTGTCATAATGAGGAATTGTTCGACGATTCTGAGGCAGCAACCATGGCGGTGCCATTTGAGTGTTAGACCCTGAAAGTTGCTTTAGTGGGGTCCCCAGTATGGGATGTGGCTTTCACAGGTGTACAACACTCACTGTGCCTCCTTTCCATAGTGGGAGGAGAAACATGAGCAAACCAGAGAAGGAAAAAAGGTACACAGGACAGTGGGAAACAGGTAATTCCTTGGGTTTGACCTCAGGAAAATACATGCACAATCTCAGAACTGCCTTCTTAAAATTAACAATAGTCACCATTCTTTGAGAGTTTGCTATGAGGTGTGTACTGTCACCATCCCCATTTTATAGATTAAAAAAACTGAGGCTCAGTGAAGTTAGATAATATGTCCCAACTCACTTTTCGGTAGATGGCAGAGCCAGAATTCAATTCCAAACTGCCTACAACCAGAGCTCATATACACTTGCTCACCATATTTACAAACTCAGATTTGCAAAGGAAAGCCACCCAAGGTCACAAGATGGCTGATTAGCCTCTTGGTAAACAGCCCTGCCCCTGCTTCAATAATCTGAACCATAAGCATGGCCATTTATCTAGGGCTTATGATGAACCATCCCTGTACTTAATAAATACTTAAAAGCATTCTTTCATTTAATTCCCACAGTGCTCCTAATGAAGTGATATTATTTTATAGGTGAAGAAATTTAGGTTCAGAAATAAGAAGTGTCATGCTTGGGCCATGCTGCTGGTAAGGGGTAGAGCTACACTTCATAGACATATATTATTTCATTTTCATTATTCCACTTTCAACATCAATGACTTCAGAATTTGTTTGTCAGCTGGAGATTTAAGTTGCGGGCATTTTCACAAATCTCAAAACAACGTTCTTATTAGTAAGCTTTTGCAGTCTTCCTTTTTGTAGGAATATGTTTTGAGGAGTGGGTTCCCTTTTTGTATCTTAAAT
>NW_012147190.1:1486501-1493030 GCF_000956105.1 Propithecus coquereli | reverse complement strand
TTCCCCTCCAAAGGAGTGGAGCAATGCAGAAAAGAAAAATGGCTAAACACTCTGAGTGATTATGGATAAAAGGAAAAGTCACCACAATTATTTCCTGGTAGACATGGTAAAACCTGGAGTAAAAGAAAGATACAGAAAGTGGGATTCTGGGTAATGGAATTTTCTGGACACTTCCGGATTAATCTTTCTACAGTGTCTGAGTGTCCTTTTCTGTATCTATAAGAGTAGCACACGAGTCATAATGATTCTTTGTTGATTGGAGATTTCGCGTAGTACCATGGTCATTGTTCTGGACAGCCATGGGCTTCCACAGTGACTCAGGCAGGCCCAACCTTCTCTCTTCATGCCTGGCACCTGGAGATTCTCTTCATTTTCAGTAAGGCCCATATATTTTCTTAAAAATTAAAAATAATGTTAGTCTGACATTTCTAATGTTGAAGGGGTAGGGCTTCTTGCCTCAGTTCACCCTGCCCTCTTGACTAGAAGTTGATCCTCTGTCTCTAAGCATCAGGGCATTAATAAAAGCAGAAAACTCTCTTATTTTGTGGGATTCGACCAACAGCCCATTTCAGTGAAATGTCCAAGGAGAAGTAAGGTGCTTAATAAGTTAATCAGTTAATAATAGGTTAATAAATTAAGCAGCTACTACTTACATCTTTTAATCCTTCTGATAGACCTGAAATAAGGCACTTATTATCCACATCTTAGAGCCTGGGTAAGCTGAGTCTCAAAGAGGTTAAGTAAGTTGCCCAAGATCAGCAAGAAAGTGGCTAAGAGAGGATTTGAACTTAGGATTCTCTGCCTTCAACATAGTTGCTCTTCCCACTAGACCATACTGGCTGGGACCATCCAGCCCCAGGGATGCAGTTCAAATCTGGAAAACTCATCCCTCCCAATTTGTAGCAGTCGTTCTTCCTATTTAGGTGGTGGCCTTGAGCAAGTGTGGGCCATTGGGTGTCTGGCAAGGATACACTCTGGAGGCCTCAACCTCCTACAAAGTTCTAATGGCACCGGCATGATCATTGGCCCTGATCTAGGGCATCACTGCATTTCTTGAGCTCTTCCATCTGCTCACCTCCCTCCCCAGCAAATACACTTTCCTGGAACAAGGTCAACCTGGGAGCACTTTTCTTATCATCACAGATGTGAGTTTATTTCCCAAATCAGCGATGCCTGGCTATGCAACTTGGCCAAATCTGGTAATGTTTCTGAATTTAATTTACCTATCCGTATACAGGGACTAATAATTCCTCACATTAATGGACAGTATCCAAGCACATTACCATTATCATGTTTTATTTTTTTCTCCAGGAAGTTAAATTTATTAAAAAAAAATAGCTCACAGATTGAGCACCTTTTACGTGCCAAGAATCAAATCCCTTTCTATTCATGTTGCAGTTTATCTTCACAACACCTCTATAGAGTAAGTATATCACCATTTCCATTTTAAGGATTAGGAAACTAAGATTAAGTAACTCATCTAAGAAGTGAAGGAGGCTGTCTGAATTAAGAGCTCAAATACACAGCTTCTACCCTCGGATGGAGGAGGATAAAGCATTCTTCCCATTTTTCAGGGAAGAAGAGTAAGGCTTGGGGGTCAAGCTGCATGGCCAAGTTCACACATCAGCAGAAAAAGGATAAGAACCAGGGTGGGCTTTACTTTAAGGATGGGGCTTTTGCGACACAATCTTGCACCTCTGCTTAAACTCACAAGGATGTGGAGACTCGGAAATGCGCTGGTGACTCTGCGAAGACCCTGTTTGGAGGAAGCCCCCGCTCGCTGCCAAGGTCTGCAGGCTGCCCCAGGCCCTTCCTCAAGCAGCCCTCCCTCCTCTTGTCCCTGCTCCTTGGGTGAGCTTGCTGGCTCTGTGCCCCTGCCCAGGCCTGGGATTTATAGCCCAGCTGCCCTCACAGCCCTGGGGGAGACCCTCCCACAGCCTTCTGACCCTGGACTGTGGCCGGGACCCTGAAGACCTGCCTTTTCCAGAAGGCGTTGCTCCCTGCAGGCAAGGTGCCAGCCCTGGCTGGGGTGGGCTAAGGCCTGGGGCAGGAGAGGAATGAGCAGAGAGGCAGCTTGATTCTGTGCCCTGACCTTGGTAAGGAGAAGCATTCAGGGGAGTTTAAGTCCCAGTGACCAACCCCAGAAGCTTTCAGGGATTTTAAATTCCTGATATGGCCCCAAATAACCCCCTGCTGGATCTGCTGGTGTCTCCATTGCCAAAAAGCCCAAGGATGACACGGAGCCCTCTCCCCTGGAGACATTCCCCCCTGGAGCTCTCTTGGATGTACACACTGGAGCCCTCCACACAGGGACATGTGCTTCGGGTGACGTACATCACTCAGGAAGGTCAACTGAGGCTGGAAGTGCATGCAGCTTGGGGGAAAAAAAAACACTAAATGTCCAAAGTTGATGGTACTGTTTTATGCCTCAACTTTCCCCCTGTCTCCTTCTTTCAACTTCTTTTCTCTTCTCTCCCATCACAGAGCTGGTAAATTCCAGGTCCAAATACCAGCTTCCCTATAATCAGCTATGTGACTGCTGGAAAGCTACTTACACTTTCCCTGCCTCAGCAGTTTTTTAACCTGAAAATTAGGGATAATAAAATCTTCGTAGTTTCTAAGAATCAGAAACGGAGTATACGAAATGCTAAATATTTAGCAAATGACAATACTGATATTAATTTAGCATGCTATCATGTGGCATGGTGAGGAAACTAGCATGGTATTTATTTCCAGGAATACCAGGTGTGTCATTGCAGATCAAGACTTTTAGGGATAAGCTTTTAATCAAGGCTGAAAAGGCTTTAAGAATAAAAATATAGGCATTTTCAGCTATAGGAATATATTGTAGAGATCATACGAAGATCAATCCCACAGCCACCTCTTTGGGTGTAAAGATCTCCCTGTTACTCTGGGTCTCTCTAGGTCCCTGTATACATGTCCTTGTCTTCTTTTATCTGTCACTGAATAGCATATATATACTCAGAGACCCCTCCCACCTTAGGCCCTTCAACTCCAAAGAGAGAAGAAAAATGGATTATAAATTCACCACCCAAACTCATGAGAAAGCAGGAAATCTGCTGTGATGACGGCAGGGCTCAGGGTCCCCAGCAGCAGAAGACTCTGATGGCCAATGAAGCGGACCACAAGGCCATGTTGGAGGTGCTCTAGTCCCACTGGTGCAGTTCCTAGGGAAGGCTGGGGTCAACAGTTCCTGGAGGGCTTTTTATGTCCCAGATTAGAGTCTATCCACGTGGCACCAGCCCCCTGTTTTACCACAAAGTGGCTCTCTGTGTGTTATAAGCTAGCAGTAGACAAGCAGATGCTAAAATGGGGAGATCAGAGGCTTCACTCTCCAAACTGGGGGACTTTAAAAGGTCAGGGAGGAGGATGCTAGAGCATCAAATATCAAAAGCAGGAGATGACAGATAGGTTGCATGTTCTAAACACGGAAGGCTAATTATCTGAGCATGCTTCTAGATTGGGAATGGAGGGTAAAAAAAACGGCAAGGCTCTTATCTAAAATTGCAATCCTTCCCCTGAAGAAGCACACATCTGGAATTCATTCTCTGCGGCAGGGAGCCACAGACCAGCTCCCCACCAGGACCTGGCCCAGCCACCGCGCGATGGTGACTGGACACAGGCTGTGCTTTGTGAGGGGGGCCGGTAGAATTTTTCTCCGATAAATATTCCTGCCAAAGTTAGTTTTCGAGCCATGGTTCGTAAATATACAGTATTCCAAAGCAAAAGTACAGAATGTCCTCCTGGGGTTGACAAGCAAATAGTTGCATAAATAACCCTCTTGACACGTGCAAGATGTTAACATTTTTGAGGTTTGGGGCAGGGGCAGATGCAGATTTAATTGCTCGGTTCAGTCTGGAGCCACAACTGGACTTGAATGTTACCTCTCGGGGGCCCATGGAAGTGTTTTTCTTGGCTCGAGAGCACTTGTTTTACTTGTCAGCACCGAGGACAAAGGCTTCTCCTCAGAAGATTCTAGGCCCATGCAGAGAGCTGCACAGGTGGGTCTGAGCAGACCAACTATTTAGAGGGCCTACGAGGACTATCAAATAGAGCACAATCCTTACTCAAGAGGAGGGCAGGGCTGAGTGACAGTATTGACTGTATTGGAGGTACTGAGCGTGCCCGCCTGGGGAATGTTTACATAAAAGAGGAAGAAAGTTAGAAAGAAACTTTATATTTTGATAGGTTTTTTTTTTCTCCAAATAGCAAATTTTGGACAGATCCAGGAGTGGGCCAGATCAAACACTGAGTCTATGGGGATTTTAGTATCAGAGGCAAACTAGATCTTTAATCAGCTAGTGGGGCAGATTGAAGTTTGTCAAAAACTGTTTCACACTGACCCTATCACATTTCTAGAATTCCACCTCCAAAGTGCACTGAGGTCCAACCCATCCACATGCAGAGTGATATCTGGGCAGAAGGAATGAAGACGTTACACTCATGAGCTCCTTGATAATCATGTATACGGTGCTTTGAAGTTTTCCAAGCCTCCCACATCTACAGCTGCAACTGAACCCAGAAGGGCCCTGTGAAATCAACAGGGAGGTGCCACCATGCCCATTTCACACATGGGAATGCAAAAGCCAGGTGAGAGGGAGATAACTGGCCTGGGGGTCCAGGTGGTAAATGGTAGAACAGGGATTCTAATTGAGTCCTTGGCCTCTTAAAGCTGTGTCAACCAATGGCTTGGTTTTTCAGACGGGCTAGGAAAGCAGAGAGCAGAACCCGGAGGCAATGAGACCTGGGACAGGAAGACTTTGAGGGAGGAACAATGAGAGGAAGGATCTGAGCATGCTGGGTACTCTGTCCCAACAGAAGGTCAATAGCGTCTGGGTTTCATTACACCTTAACCGGATAACCACATACCAGGCCTCACACTACCTTCCTGTGGCTGAAGCTGGTGGCAGACACAATGTCACCGTGATGTCCCGAGGTGTGAGGAGAGCCCTTGCAGGTTCCAATTACAATCTATTGACAGACTGCACAGCAGCCTGATTCCGAAGATGATTCCAAATTCACCTGGGAAGACGGGAACTTTTGACATTTTTAAAAACAAGATAAGAAAATTCTCCATCCTCTCATGCACTGGGTATATTATATTTCTGCACATTGACTGAAAAGGTATACATCAGTTTGCAATGGGCTTTAAGATAAAAATGACAGTAACAACCACTGTCATCTGACTGCTGACCATGTACCAGTCCCAGAGGTAAGCACTCGCTATACGGAACCAGTTTATGGCGTGGACTGAACTCAGTGGGGCACAGGCAGAAAATGGATCTCTTTTTCCCTCCAAATGCTGCACTCCTGAATGCTCACAGACTCCTTCCAGCCCCTGGGTGACATATTGGAGACATCCATACTCTCTTTTCTCATCAGTTTAGGTTAACAAGTACTGTTTGTACTTACATTCAATTTCCAGTGTTAGATGGTCCCTCAAGGCTATACCAAAACTTCAGTCTCCCATCCTAGTCAAAGTCCCCCCAACTCACAACTCAGGCTATTGGGGTCTGCAGTGAGTTGCGGGGGGACATGCTCCCTTTTCACTTGTGCTTAATTTTCTTTCCTGCCTTGCAGCGTGGGTGTCAGAGTAGGGTGGGATGAAGGACGAAGGGATTCTCTTGTAGGAAAGCTGGGATCAGCAGCCATCAGTGCCCTCTTTGGGGCAGATGGCCACTTGCTGGCTCTCATGGGTGCACTTGCAGATTCTCAGAGGCACTGAATGAACATTCAGGCTGACCCCCTGGGACACTCCTCAGCTCCTGCCCAGGTTGTCTACTCCACAGCGTCTTACTGCTGGGGCCCACCATGAGCTTCAGCTCCGCTGGCTTCCGTGGTGTGTCCTGGCCTCGGTTCTTCCAGGCATCCCCAGCCTCTGTGAACGTTTCTCTTGTCTGTGTTCCCCTCCTCACGCGTACTTGGCACTCCTCTTTTCTTGTCACTGAGCTGAATTGGGGACAGGCACCAGAATCCCTAGACTCTTCCAACCCCTTTTGAATATCCAGTTTCTCTTTTGTTGCTGATTATGGGATTATTGTTGCTGGACTGGTTCTGCTTTCCTATCTTGCATTAAGTGTGTCCAGGGAACTTGCACCTTTGTGTAGCATATAGGGGTAATTACCTTCTATTGAGTGCGGAGGCTTTAATTGAATTTTAGAGACATTAGGAATTTAAATGTATTAGGTTGATGCAAAAGTAATTGCGGTTTTAGCATTGTTGACATTTGCCTTTTGATACTGGAATACATTCTTAAATAAATGTGGATGTGTTATATATCATTTTAATGTGCATTCCTCACTTTATTTTTTTTTGCTAATGACTTATTACTTGCTGTTTATTTTATATTTATTTTAGACTATGGAAATGATGTTAGACAAAAAGCAAATTTGAGCTATTTCTTTTTTGAAAGAAAAGAACTGTCAAACTCCTGGTCTCGAACTCCTGAGCTCAAGCAATCCTCTCATTTCAGCCTCCCAGAGTGCTAGGATTACAGGTATGAGTCACC
>NW_012147190.1:1478855-1485943 GCF_000956105.1 Propithecus coquereli | reverse complement strand
AAAAAAAAAAAAAGAAGTTGACAACGGCCAATTGAGAGCAATCACTGAAGCTGATCCTCGAACTCAACGTTGACCATTCTATGTTCATTCAGCATTTGAAGCAAATTGGAAAGGTGAAAAAGTGGGTGCCTCACGAGCTGACCGAAAATCAAAAAAATCGTCTCGAAGTGTTGTCTTTTGTTACTGAACTCAACAACCATGAACCATTTCTCGATCAGCTTGTGACGTACAATGAAAAGTGGATTTTATACGACAACCAGCAATGACCAGCTCAGTGGTTGGACCGAGAAGAAGCTCCAAAGCACTTCCCAAAGCCAAACTTGCACCTAAAAAGGTCATGGTCACTGTTTGGTGGTCTGCTGCCAGTCTGGTCCACTACAGCTTTCTGAATCCCAGAGAAACCATGACGTCTGAGAAGTATGCTCAGCAAATCGATGAGATGCACTGAAAACTGCAAGGCCTGCAGCCCGCATTGGTCAACAGAAAGGGCCCAATTCTTCTCCACGACATTGCCCACCTGCACCTTGCACAACCAATGCTTCAAAAGTTGAACGAATTAGGCTATGAAGTTTTGCCTCATCCGCCATGTTCAACTGTCCTCGCGCCAATCAACTACCACTTCTTAATAACATCCTACTTACATGCCTAAACCTTACAACACCCCATGCCAGATGGGCTCCAATTATTCCCATTTAAAGATGAGAACACTGAGGCTTAGAGAGTTCAGTGATTTGCCAAAGGATATGCAGCAAGGCAGGGGAAGAATCTGAATTGGGCCTCACTCTGGCCTGTCTGACTCCAAAGCCAGTGCTCTTAACATGGGACATGAAGACAGAGAGAAAGCCATTGGCCAGTAAGTCTGCAGACATAGCTAAAGGTAGAAGAGGGGGGAAGGACAAATTCTCAAATCTGCATCCTGTTTATATTTGTTTTCTTTCAAATAATTGTCACTTATTAGCCTACAAAAAAACATACCCTAAACTGAGTCCTCAACCCTTGGGGCTGAGGACTGGTAGCAGTATGTGGCCTGTTAGGAACCAGGCCGCACAGCAGGAGGTGAGCGGTGGTGAGCAAGTAAAGCTTCATCTGTATTTACAGCCACTCCCCATCACTCACATCGCTGCATAAGCTCCGCTTTCTGTCAGATCAGCAGCAGCATTAGATTGTCACAGGAGTGCAAACCCCACTGTAAACTGCGCATGTGAGGGATCTAAGTCACGCCCTCCTTATGAGAATCTAATGCCTGATGATCTGAGGTGGAGCTGAGGCGGTGATGCTAGCACTGCGGAGCAGCTGCAAATACAGATTATCGTTAGCAGAGAGGTTTGACTGCACAATAAATGCAATGTGCTTGAATCATCCTGAAACCACCCCCACCCCTGCCCCGGTCCATGGAAAAATCATCTTCCATGAAACTGGTCCCTGGCACCAAAAAGGTTGGGGACTGCTGCCCTAAAGCCTTGATTTTGGTTGTGTGGGGGTGGTTTGGCGGTGGAGGGCCAGAGCAGCTCAGTTAATTCACACCTTGTGGAAACCCAGTCACGTAGGCCTAACTGACAAGCACAAATGGCTCCAGCGAAGGGGAGGGAGCCAAGTGTGAATAACGATGCCATTAGAGTTGACAACAGAAGTATGATTAAAGAACACACTAACCAGTGTCCCCTGGGTGATGTCGGTCTTCTTGCTGATTTCCTACTTGTAGTCAAATGAACAATTATACTCTACCTGCAAGCACAGATTTTCCCTTTCAAAATGCATTCACATCTGTGATCGCTTTTATGTGGCCCCCTGCAATAAGGTTGTGGTAGGAGGATCTGTATAACTGGCCCATTTTCATGTGGGAAAACCAAGACCTGTGAAGATGAAGGGATTCCTGAGTTCTCCTGCAGGCGAACGGCAGAGTAAGACACGGAAATCGCATCTCCTCCCTCAGAGTCCTTTGCTCGACGGAGACTCTTCAGTAGTATATTCAAAGAGGCATGAAGGAAAGCATCAGTCCTTGGCCGACTATGAAGCTGGGGTTCTTGCTGAGCTGCTTCTCTGTAGGCAGAGGAGAGAGCTACGTCCACCGCCTGATTGTTGCTTTTGTTCAGTCTTCCTATGTGCACGCTCATTGTACGCATTCATTTCCTTAACTTTTTTCCCTTTCTTTTTTTAGGAGATAGAATGTAGCAGACAAATCAAGGGGCTGAAAACTAATAGGCACAATCTTGATCCTGTCCTGTCTATCTCTAGGGGACTCGAAGGCACTGTCTCCACATTCCCTTCTTCCCTTCTATGAGAAGCACTGGGAGAAATGATAATTTCAGTAATAACACCTATTTGTTGAGCACTTACTATGTGCCAGGTATGGTGTAAGTTGTACGTGCATTTATTCCTCACTGTTCAACTACCAGAGCAAGAGGCACTTTAGATCTATTATTTCTTCTCCAAAACCCTTGAGGCCAAATGTGTTTCAGAATTCAGACCTTTTTTTTAAGTTTTAGAAAGGCAACATGGTGCACGCACGGTACATTATCTCGCACCCTCACCAGAGCCTGCAGCAGCATCTTGCTATTAAACACATTCGTGCTCCTGTGGTAAAATAGAAACAGTCACAAAAGAGAGATAAATAAAGGATATAAATAGCCTCAGGTCAATACAGGTCAACCTTTGCACCCAAGTGAGTGAATGAGAAACTTAATGAAGAAAGTTGTGGTTTTCAGTGCTCTTTGGACTGTGGGATTGCCGCGGAGGGATGGTGGGTCTGCATTATTATGCTCATTTTACTGATGTAGACACAGAAGCTCAGAGAGTTTCTCATTCAAGCCACATGGCTGCTAAGTGACAGAGCTTAGGTACAAGCCAGGCTCCCTTAACCACAGGCCTCCATGGAACATCTGTCTCTGGAAGCATCAGACATGGGCATCTGCACCAATGAGCAGCTGCAACTTCTATTCATTGAGAGTGGGAGCAGCAGAACTGTAGAAATCCCTCGATCCAGTTTTAAGAATACGTATAAGCTATTATGTGTGGGCACTGTCTGCTCTAAATTATTGCCACTAACGTGTGGTTCATGGACCAGCAACATTGGCATCACCTGGGAGCGTGTTAGAAATGCAAGGTCTCAGGTCCTACCTAAGATCTGCTAAATCAGAATTGCATGTTGAAAAGCTCCTCAAATAACTCACTGGTATTGCCCGGTTTGAGCAACTCTGGCCTAAAGCTCTTTCCTTGTATAATTTCACTTAATCTTCACAACAATTGTCATCCACCTTAAGACAGCTAAAGCGAGGTCCAGAGAGATTAAATGACTTGCGAAAGGCAAGGTCATGCAACTGGTAGGTTCTGGATGTGTGTGGAGGTCAGCGTGACTCCAAGGCAGGGGCTATTCTCTCCTGTGCTGTCCTTTTTTATAGGCAGAAAGTGAAGCAGGAATACCCTCAGGGGCTTTGGATGGGCCTGCTCCTCTCGACTGCTAAGGAGAGATGAAATCCAAGTTGCAAACTGGTGGCTCCAAAGGAGGCTTCCCTCCACTGTCCGTGTCTACTCCACATGTCCTTTCTCAGCGACTTTATCTGACTGTAGTAGCCATGGAGCTGTTTACATCTATTCTCATTCTCCCCCTTCTGGGCACATGGTATGATCTCACTTCCTTATCCCACTGGATCGCAAGCAGGGCCATGTGACTTGCATTGGCCAATGAAACGTGAGCGAGAGGGATGTGCAGCATTTCTGGGCAGGTGCATTTAATTGCCAGTGCCTGACGGTACAGCACCCTCTGACCTCTGCCATCAGGGTCCTGGAGGCACATGTGGAGACGAAGCCTTTGTCGACCTGATCACGAGGAGCACAGCCCCCGGCCACCAACACTGGACGCATAACACAGGGGAGAAGTGAACCCCGTGTGCTTTGGAGCTGCTGAGGTTGGGAGGTTGGTTGTTACTCTGGCATAACCCAGTGTCTCCTGGCTGGTCCTCTGACTCATCTTCCTTTCCTCCGGAGGGACTGATTTATGCTGCAGGAACGCCAGCCAGCATCTCTGTGGGTGGGAAAAATGTACCTGTTTTTATGTGCCCAAGCTAATAGCCTCCTTCTCTCCACTGCCTGTGAGAGTTTGTCTCTTTCTCCTTTCTTTCTCAGTGCCAAATTTATTCCTGATTTGTTTTCCTTGTTGAACCTCTACAACTCCTTATTTTCCAAGGCTATTTTTAGCTGCTCCATTCTACCCTGAAGGAAATAGTTCACATCTTGGTGCCCAGGGCTTTTTTAGCTCCTTTTAATGGGAGAGGATAGCACATATCAACAATTCTTTAAGCCACCATGTCATTTCCCCAAGAGGCTCAGGGAAGAACAAAATGTCTCCATCAGATGAGTTTTGGATGTTAGTCTCCAGTCTCCTTATTGTGTGTGACCCTCCCTGGAGCGAACGAGCAGATTTCAACTTTCCATTGTTTCCTTCCTTTTGTAGGTTAAGCCTGTGTTCCTTATACCTGGTGATTTCCTAGAGGCCTACTGAATCGGTCTCTGGGAATGGGGCTCAAAAATCTATGTCTTTCACAAGCTCCTTGAGTGATTTATCTACAGACAGGTATTTGGGAAGTCTCGGGTTTGCTATGTATCCTACATACTGAGCCACATATTTGTTATAACTCATCCATGCTCTTCAAGAAGTCATCATTGAAATATGAAATATAATTAAAAACTGCATTCCCCATGGATCTTTATAGCAACTTTATTCATAATTGTCCAAACTTGGAAGCAACCAGGATGTCCTTCTGTAGGTAAATGGATAAAGTGTGGTACATCCAGACTATGGAATATTATTTAGCACTAAAAAGAAATGAGCCATCAAGCCATTATAAGACATGGAGGGCCAGGAGTGGTGGCTCATGCCTACATAATCCCAGCACTTTGAGAGGCTGAGGCAGGAGAATTGCTTGAGCCCAGGAGTTCGAGGCTGTAGTGAGCTATGATGACACCACTGCACTCCAGCCTGGGTGACAGAGTGAGACCCTCTCCCTCAATCCCACCCACCAAAAAAAAGACATGGAGAAGTCTTAAATGCCTATTAATTAATGAAAAAGCCACATTGAAAAGGCTATATGGCATATGATTCCAACTACACAGCATTCTGGAAAAAGCAAAATTATGGAGATAGTAAAAGGATCAGTGGTTTCCAGGGATTTGTGGGGAGAGAGGAAAGAACTGACAGAGCACAGAGGATTTTTAAGGCAGTGAAGCTGCTCAATATAACAACAATGGTGGATACATATCGTTATCTATTTGCCCAAACCCATAGAATGCACAGCACCAACAGTGAGCCCTCATGTAAACTATGGTCTTGGGTGATAATGGTGTGTCAATGTAGGTTCATCTATTGTAACAAATATGTCTCTCTGGTGGGAGATGTTGATAGTGGGAGAGGCTATAAATGTATGTGGGCAGGGGATATATGGGAACAATTTGTACTTTCTACTCCATTTTGCTGTGAACCTAAAAGTACTCAAAAAAAAAAAATAAAATAAAACCTATTTAGAAAAAAACCAGCATAGCATTCCCTTCTATGCTTCTGGAGGAAATTTTGTCTCCTTGTGAGCAAGGCTGAGGGGAGAAGCTGAACACTACAGTCCCTCTGCGGATTTGCCATTCGGTGGCTTCCATCTCCCGAGGAAGGCTAGTCAGGATGAAAGACGGGTCAGAGCATTGATAGTCATGTGAGGAAGGGCTCAGGCCATGGCCCAGGATAACCAGGAGGACCAAGGCACTGTTTGGGGCAGGTCATGACCCATTTCTTGTCCAGCAATTTGCAGCCAGACTTCTGCACTTTGTCATCTCGAGGGGATGTCTGGGAGATTATGGCTTTGGATTCTCTGTATTTCTTCCACAGGGGCCACAATCACGAAGGCTCGTGGAAATCAGGAAGGAAGCTAGGCCTGGGGAAATCAGACAAGAGGGGCAGCGTGTACCTCAGAAGCATCTGGAGCTGAGCAGTCCAAGCAGGCTGCGGGCAAGCAGTCAAGAAACATGCAGAATTTAGAAGACAGGAGACCGGAAGCCAATGGATAGCGTGCAGGAGCACCTGACCGGTGGGAGAGCCGGTGTGAAACCGAGACAGCCACCCCAGGGCCTGGTGGTGGCTGCAGGAGTGAAGACACAAGTGGATAACCTGGCTGTGGTGGGGAGGACGTGCTCAGAGTTAAGGATGCTGCTGGCTCATGCCCTGAACACACAAGAGAGAGTTCCACCAGCTTCCACAAAGTCCTCCAGGAAGTCAGCTGCTCAACTGAGGATCTCCCATCCCCGAGAAGGAGGAAAAAAACTGCTTAAAAACTAGTCAAGGAAGCAAGTGGCTCCATCAGACCACAACACTGTCTGGTGCTTATTACCCAAAAGAAATCCTTTCCTCTTAGTCCGAGTTCTATTTAAATTTACTCGCCATCAAAACCTTTCCCTTTGGTACAGCTTGTGAATATTTTAAGGGAACATCTGTTAACACTTAAAGTGAATAAAAGCAAAAGGATCAGCTCCGTTTGTGGATAGCTGTGAAAACATCATTGAACACTCAAGCTCATGTTCCATGAAAGAAGCTGAAATTTGTTGGACTAGAATGTATAGAGTAGACTAATGGTAACAGCAGTACTAGCAGTAGTCCTAATAGTACTAATAATAACAAAAAGATATAACTGCTTACCCTCTCCGCTAAGGTCAAAGATGTGCTGCTGGGCAGGTCTGGCCTGGGGTAAATTCTCTCGACTCTCCTATGCTCTCTCAGTTTCCCTTCCTGTCATGATAACCCACTTGCAGCCCAGGATCTGGTATGGTTTACACGATAGTGTGAAAAATTTTGAATGTCAATGTGATGCCTGTTTCAGGGGAGGTGCTCTCTGAGTCTTATTTTAACGGTAGAATGAAAGTTTAAATCTGCTGATTTGGGAGCTCAGGGTTGAGGGTACAAGTTGGGGGTAGTTTGGGGTTAGGGGTGGTACTCGGGTGAGTGCAGCCTGGGTGGTGTTGGGGCTTGTTAGGGGCTTTCCTGAACATCCTTGAAATCATTCAAGGGAAAATCTTGGCAAGCTGTAACGGCCCATTAGATGCCAAAACAAATT
>NW_012147190.1:1449495-1478805 GCF_000956105.1 Propithecus coquereli | reverse complement strand
TTAACGGTAGAATGAAAGTTTAAATCTGCTGATTTGGGAGCTCAGGGTTGAGGGTACAAGTTGGGGGTAGTTTGGGGTTAGGGGTGGTACTCGGGCGAGTGCAGCCTGGGTGGTGTTGGAGCTTGTTAGGGGCTTTCCTGAACATCCTTGAAATCATGCAAGGGAAAATCTTGGCAAGCTGTAACGGGCCATTAGATGCCAAAACAAATTATTTTTCTTATTACAGGTGACCAAGAGCAGATGCTGATGCCAGGGGAAGACAAGAAGAAGCTGGAGGAGCGAAGGCTAAAAGATGAATTATTAACAATTTCTAAGTATATGAAGCATTAGGGTACAGAAGGTAAGAAACAGCTGTTCTTTAGAGCCACCAAAATAAGCACTAACAACAGCAGGAGGATCTAGAAGACAGAGAAGGACTTCAATTGCAGAAGAGGGTGGGAAATAGCATTGACTCACGCAGTCGCTCAGCAAACATTTACTGAGCACCTGCTACACAGCAGGCACTGCGCTAGGTGCTAGAAGAGTAAAGATAAAAGCCTCTGACCCCAAGTGGCTCACAGTCACGAGCCTGCTAGACTGTAAGCCCCTGAAGGGCAGGGGCACATCTGCCAGGCCCTGCATCCCCAGATATGTGCCTTCCTCCAAGTAGCTACTGAATACAGATTTGCTGCATGAATGATTGAATTAAGGTTGAACCAGTAGGGAAGACAAAGAAGACATCTGGTAACCACAGGTCCTTTTATCTAGCCTGGGGCTGATTTACTTCTGCCTGGAGGCAGGAGGATAGTTGACAGAGATCTGTATTCCATTGAAGACTCCACTTGTCCTTAGGCCTGGTTCCTTGGTGTTCTGTTTTTGGAAAAAGTTGCCTGGTCTCTGGAGAAAGCCACGTTTCACAAGTCAGTTCTGAAACTTCACCAACCCTCTAAGTCAAGGTCTCGGGCCTGAGCGTTTATATTTAATTGTATGTTGTCACCAGTCATCTGCTGTTCCAAGAACCCAGAGCAGTGCTTCCAAAGCAGATACCTTTTTTGGAGCTCCAATTCCCAAGTCTTGCTGGCTGGAGTCAAAAAACAGCTCCTGGTGGCGTGAGTGACAACCATGCATCGTGGAGCGGCATGAGTCACTCAGCTCTGAGAAAGAACTAGAAGGCTTCTGTTTCCCCACCCGCCTTGGTAGAAAGAGATAGTTGAGGACGGAGGTGTCACAGAGCCCCTCACGTACCGCTTGCACATGGCCAGGCGTCCACTAGATAGGGGAGGCAGCTTTGTGTGTACCAGATTCCCTTCTGCCCACCCAAAGCTGTGCAAAACTCCCTTGAAGCCCACCGGATGACGCCCACACAAAGGCCTTTCTGCCCTGAGGAGTTCCTCCCTGTGGTTTTCCTTCACATCTCAATAAACCCTTCTCATCTCATATTTATCAAATGCAACCACAAAGGGACCACTTAATTAACAGGCTGCCATTGTATGGAGTATGATTTGGAAGCTTAAAGCCATTTAAGAAACCTCACACTATTCCAGACGACAGAAACAGTGGGATGCACCATCTGGGAGGGAGCTTCCACAGAAACAGATGCCTGTGTTTTCGTGATTAAGAACCTAATATTATAACATCATAGTATGTTGTGCCATTTGGTTAGGAGAGGAAGCCCTCCTCTGAGCGAGTGTTCTCAGTTCTCGCCAAATCATTCGGCACCAAAATATTTGCTCTGGCAAGGGGCGCTGGTTTATTCTTCTCTTGCATCTATTTCCCCTACAGAGCCTGTGCAGGGCCAGACGCGTTGAAAGAGCTCAGTTAAAAGTTGCCAAGGAATCTGTTGGCTGTGTGGGTAGCATGTGGTCAGAGTGTGGTCACTACGTGTTATGAAGGCAACAGCAGGTGAGTTCACAGTTTCAAGGGTTTGTTTCAAGACTAATTGATTTTTGACACATTGGCCTGAACTTTGTTTCGAAACAAAATGCTGGATGTGGCCTTCTATCATCTTGCCTCATCTTAACCCCTGGTCTCCTGCTACATCATCCTTTAGCTTACTTTTATGAGCACCTACTATGTGCCAGGCTTCATCAGAGGATGAAAAAATAAATACGATATAGATACTGCCTGCGAGAACTTAAAAAGCTTACATGATCCCCGTAATGTATAACTGCTACAATTTTCCCTATTTATACAAGAAACATGTACTCATTATAGAAAATTTAAAAAACACAGACAAGCAAAAAGAGAAAAATGAGTTGCCCATGATGCGCAGAGGTAAGCCTCTGAGAGAAATCTCTTAGTATATTTCCTTCTCATCTTTTCCTCTGCCTTATCTTCCATGTAGGCAGTGCCTGTGTTGCTTCTCTCTTGGGCCATCCTTAGTCTCATCCCTACGTTGCTGATGACCTCTTGTCCTTCGGGGAAAAGTTCTTCACCTCCTCCAAGTCCTACGTTCTGCTAACGTCTGGGCCTAGCTTCTTCTGGAAGGTGAATCTCATCCCCATCAGAAAGATCACGGGGTTATGGAGACTGAGGTTTGTATCTTGGTTTCCTCTACTGAACTTGCTGTCAACATGGGCAGATGCCTTTAGGTTCCTCTTCGCTCAGATGGAGATTAGACACTTGGTGGAGTTGCCGTCAAAGTTAAGTGAGGGAGAGGCATGAGGAACCGGGTCAGTAATGGTGGCTCTCTGCTTCCCCCTGGTTCTCTGCAACCCTACAGAACTTGGCGTGTGTCACCCACAGGTTTGCCCAAGTCACACACTCCGATGATGTCCCACTGCTCCCAGGCTGCGATCCCCAATCGTTCCAGTCACACCGACTCCCCGTGCCCCAGAGGGGTCTGCATGCACTGATTCCCTGCCTGAACACTCGTGCCTCCCTCCCCTGCCTTGCTTCCTTCCTCTCATCTTTCTGACCCTGGCTCACTTGTCACATCATTGACGCACCTGGCCCGAGCTCTCTAGAGTAGAGCAAGCCTCACCTGCCTTCTCACAGGACCACCTGTGCCTGGGGCACCCTTGTGGTGGGAATTTCACATTTATTTGTGTCTTTTTTTTTCATTAATATTTTCCCTCCTAGAATTAATCTCCATGAGGGTGGGCACCATGTCCGTTTTTTCTACTCAATGGATTTCTAGTGTCTATCACAGCACCTGGCTCATGGTAGGTGCTCAATATATATATTGCTGAATAATTAAATGATTTCTCTTTTCCAGTTGCTGGCAGCAATGGACAGATGCCTCTTAAGAACCAGGGCTGTGTCTTCTCTTCCCATGGTGCTCATTGTGGCCCCTTCATCCACACCCTAGGCCCTAGGAAAATGATACTGCATTAGCCCTAGCCATGGAGGTGGCTCCCGGCCTTTCAAGCCGGTCGATGAAGAGCCTGGAGAGGTGCTATGCCATCCATGCCACTCCCAGGCTGTTCCCTTTTCCCCTACTACAGAAAGTCTATCGACCAGGACCAGCCTAAATGCCTCCGTCAGGAAGCCCTCCCTGATCTCACTTTCCAACCAGCATCGCATGCGTTCTTCCCTCTTTGGTACAAACAGAGCTGATTTACCTCTGTCTGTGCAAATGCTGTGTAGATGCAGCTGGCTGTGGTCTGAGCTGTTAGCTTGTTTGCCCTTTAAGCCCCAAGTCCTCAACTAGGATCCCTGGATGACCTGGCTCCCACCTGCCCTCATTGCTGCAGGTATACTGAGTGCCTTCAGTTCTTCAAACTCACCATAATCTCTCTCATCTCTGGACTTAGGCACATGCTGGGTTTTTTTTTTCTTTTCTTTTTTTTTGAGACAGAGTCTTGCTCTGTCACCCTGGCTGGAGTGCAATGGCCTGAGCATAGCTCACTGCAGCCTTGAACTCCTGGCCTCAATCGATCCTCCCACCTCAGCCTCCCAGAATGCTGGGATTACAGGCATGAGCCACCATACCCGGCATGCTGTTCTCTCTAACTGAACTCTCTTCCCACCTCCTTTCCGTATGTCTAACTTCTAATCATCTTCCAGGCCTTGGCTTCAACATTCTTCCATCAGGAAACCTTCCTTGATTGCCTAGGTTAGGTTAGGCGCGCCCTCTCTGTGTTACGTGTCCCTCTAGCGCCCTCACACCTGTTTATCCATTGACCCTGCTAGAGTGTGCGCTCCATGAGGGCAGGGATAGGGCAGGGTTACCTTACTCACCTGGCACAGGGTAGGTCTTAGTAACTACTTGGTGAGTGAACACACAAATGAATTAAGGCTGCCTTCCTTAGTCACCTTTGTAACCCTCTATCTGCCCCCTCTGCCATTGTGCTCTGCACATAGTAGGGCTCAAAACTTTTCGTGGGGTGGAAAGGCATGGAATTGAGTTCCCCCAGGTAAATGCTTCTGGATTTATCTCAGAAAGAGCGCTGTACAGTGAGCTCCACGCAGGCGGGGCCACTGTCACCCATCTCTATCACCCCGCAGGCCTGGGGACACGGCGGGGGCATCCCACAGTGCCTGTCAAGTGCTATTTCATTGAGCACACGGAGAAATCTGGTTGGAGTACCAGCTGTGCCACCTCTGACAAGGCCCTTTCCCTCTCTGGCCTTAGTATTCCCATCTGCAAAGCAGGGATAATACCTACCTCCAGGGCCACTATCACTCACGGAGCACTTAGCACGTATTGGAGAGCAATGAGGACGAGCTATTGGTCTCCCCTTTGCCACCTGCCACACCTGCCTGAGATTTTTTCCAGACAAGAGAACGTTCCAAGCTGTGGAACCCAGGCGGAGAGGTGGGACCTCAGCCCGGGGGACTCTCTGGCTCCCACCCGACCCCGCGCGACCCCGCGCCACGGCCCTAGCGATTTTGCTTTCGAGACACACCTGGCCGCAGCCCCGCGCCCCAGGCGCCGCGCTCTTGGATCTGCGCCCCCGCCTCCGCGCGGCCGGCGCTCGTGGAAGTTTCCGCGGCCAGCGGAGTGAGTCACTGCCCTTTTTTTAGCAGCCGCGCTGGATGTGCATCGTAATTTACCGAGGCTCCCGAGAGCCCGGCCGATGCCGCCGCCGACGTCAATGCAGATGAGCCAGGCACTCGCCGGGTGCGGGGCGGGGAGAGGACCCCAGCCCACGGCCCACCGCGCCCCCAGGCCACTGCCCGATGGCCGATGGCCGCGCGCCGGCGGGGAGCCGGGGGATGGGGGCGCCGGAGAACTCCCCCAGGAAGCTTACCCCTGGGGGTGCGTTGGAACTGAGGAAGGGGCAGGCTGAGGGGATGGAGGGGAGAACAGCCAGAAAGCAGACATCTGGGCTCCTGTCCATCCAGCATCCGACCATCCAGTGATGGGCTCTACCACCAGCCTTCTCATCTATCTAGGCATTCTCTCACACACCAAGTCACTGAAGACCCTCTCTTACTCCCAGTCACCCACACACCCACCCACCCACTCATCCATCGGCTCACCCACCCACCCACTCATCCATCGGCTCACTCACCCACCCGCTCATCCATCGGCTCACCCACCCAACTACCTGCCTTCCGATCCAGGCATTTGACATACTTAAGGTTCTCCCTCTCCCCATCCACCCATCAATGCCTCACTCATTTATTTACTTCCCATCTATATATTTGTCTCCATTCATCCTTCCATCATCCATCCGTTTAACCATTCATTTAAATTAGCATCTGCTATGCTGCATGCTGAGATCACAGAGATGTTTAGGGGCAGCGTCTCTACTTTATCCTCTCAGAACTAAAGAAATACGAGTAATAGAATTGTATTATAATAGGATAATAATAGTTATAATAGTAATTACAATAGTATAAAAATAGTAGTAACAGTAGGATAATAATAGTAATAACAGTGATCCTATTACTGCAGGATAATAGTAGTAATAATAACAGTAGTAGCAGCTAACATTTATTGAACACGATTTGCCAAGCAGTGTCCTAAGCACTGCAGTATCTCATTGGAGACTCACACCAACCCTGGGAGGTGGGTACTATTATTATACCCAATTTTCAGAAGCGAGAAACTGAGGCTCAGAGAAATTAAGAAACTCCAGTTCTTACCTAGCTATTAAATGACCAAAATGATTAGAAGCCAGACTTTGACTCCAAAACCAGTGCTTCTTGCCGATTTACTGGCTGGCATTTGTGGCCTGGGGACGGCAGCACATTAAAAGGATCAGCTGTGCCATCTCTCCAAGTCTCACTTTTCTTTTCTGTAAAAGTGGGGACACTTTTTAGCAATGATGTGTACTGTATATTCAGCCTAGCATCCATTTGCAAGGACTGATGTGTCTGATAAGCTCACTACCCACCAAGATTAGAGAATAAGAGTGGGGTCTGGAGAAAATGAGATATACCTATTATTATTATCCATGCTCATTATGAAACAATTAAAAATAATCAAAAAGATAATCTCTTGTAATTCCATTGTCTAGAAATAACAGCTGCTAACCTATTGGTTTATGTTCTTTAAAATGTTTACTACCCGTATATGAATGTATGTGTACATTATTTTTCCTTTGCAAAAATTAGATCATAGTATACACATTTTTAGAAATGTAATATGCCATGACATCTTTCCATCAATTTAACATACTTTAAAGAAATCTGTAGAGAGAAAAGAAGCTGTGACCTTGGTCCCTGCTTCCCCTCTCACTTATGCCCCTCCCCCTTCCTCCCTTCCTCCTCCTCCACATTGCTAGAGGTCCTAATTGCAGACTACAGAATCCACTGTGGTTAGTTTACACAGAAAAAGATTTATTAATAAACAGATCACAAGTGTTTATTATTATTTTTGTTGTTATTGTTAGAGTACGATTATTATTACTACACAGCTCATGCAGTGGTTGGGTGGGCTGGATAAACAGTCTCTAGGACAAGCTTCCTGGAGGACAACGCTGCAAACCACGGCACAGAACTGGGCCACCAAGGGAGCTGCAGAATGAGGAAACTGCCCTTATAGCAAAACAAAAACCCAAACCAAAAACTAAACCCCCCCAAAAAAGTTTCTCTTTGTGTGAAACTTAAAAGCCCATTGGCCAAGGCAAGGCACACAGGAAAACTCAGAATTGAGGAGTGGGGGAATACATGCTACCTCTTGGTGGGAGGAGCTGTTAAGCCACCCTGCAAAGGGTGAGGATACAGAGATGGGTAAAGAATCCAAGCCAGTTTTGCCATCTACAACATCAGGGAGACTTTTTGGAGGAGGTGGTAACTGAGCTAGTTCTGAAGCCTGAATTGAGGTTGGTTAGGTGAAAGGGCGACAGGTGTGTTGTGGCCAGGTAACGCGGAGTAGGTGTACCAGCATGTACAGATCTCCAGAGCCTCATCTGGGAATTGCGGGGGTTCCATGTGGTTAAAGGCTAAGAGTGCAGGAGGAAAGAAAATCTCTTGGGATTCCATTTTCTAGAAATAACAGCTGTTGATATTGGTTTGTGTTCTTTAAAATGTTTACTATCCATATATGTGAATATATGTGCAATCTTGGTGAGAGCAATTTCAGATGGTGCTGGAAAGGTAAGTAGGAGTCAGATTATGAAGGGCCTTGTAGCTACATTAATACAAGGGACACACTGTTTTTCTCTATACTTGCAGAACACCTCTGACACCAAGTATGTGGGTTTTCCCCTTACATTAAGCAATTCTCCATCACTCCAGACACCAACTGGGTGTCGTACAATTCAATGACACTAACTACCTGGAGTTACACAGAGCCCAGAAGTTAAGGGCTCAGTCCCATAACACTGACCCCGCTTCAGACAACGGTCACAAGTCCCAGGTCATGACCTATTTTTCTGACCAACCAGCTATAAGACAGGGGTTGCCATGACCTCCTCCTTGAGTTTGATAATCTGCTAGAATGGCTCACAGAACCCAGGAAAGCGCTTTACTTGCTATTACCAGTTTATTGTAAAGGACCTAACTAAGGAATGGTCAAATGAAAGAGATGCCTAGGGCAAGGTATGGGATGGGGGTGTGTAGGGAGCTTCCACACCCTCTCTGGGTACGCCTCTACCAGCACCCTGATGTGTTCACCCGTCTGGATGCTCTCTGAACCCCTGGTTTATGTTTTTTTTAATGGAGGCTTTATTGTGTAGGCATGACTGATGAAATCATTGGTCATTGGAGATTGGACTCAATCTCCAGCCCTCTCTCCACTCCTGGAAGGTCTGGGGCTGGGGCTAAAAGTTCCAATCCTCTAATCACATGGTTGGTTCCTCTGGCAACCAGCCCCATCTGCCTAGAGTCCCCTCATTAGGCTTATTATGAATAACAAAAGACATTCCTCTCCCCCTTAACACTCAGGAAATTCCAAGGGCCCGTGCCAGGAAGGAGCTCTGTGCCAGGAACCAGGGATGAAGACCAAATATATATTCTTATTATGTCGTAATATCATAATTAAGGAGCTCGAATCTTTTCCTGGTAATGGTGGTGGTGGTAGCGGGGAACTTTCACATCTGTGTTTTCTAAAGAACACTCTGTGGACAGTATTCAGAATGGATGGAGGAGTCGAGATCAGAGGCGAGAATAGCAGGGAAGGCATGTGGTGGGAATCCAAATAGAAATGATGGTGGCTTAAATCAAGGTAGCAGCAGTAGGGGTTCGGGGATGTGAATTTATTTGCCAGATAGTAAGAATAATTAGGATTAGCTCATTGGTTGGATATAAGGATGAGAGAAAAAGAGTCAAGGATGGTGCCATGTTTCTGGCTGGCTCAGTAGGATGGGTGGGGGCCTCTTGGTGGGGAAGATGATTTCAGGTTTGGACGTGATACGAGTTTGAGGGGTACAGTAGGCTGCACAAGCGCCACCCAAAGATGTCCACATCCTCATTCCCAGAACCTGAGAACATGTTACCTAATGTAGCAAATGGGACTTTGCAGACAAGGCTAAATTAAGTATTTTCAGGTGGGAGATTATTCTGGCTTACCTGGGTGGGCCCAGGGCAATCATGAGAGTCCTTATAAGAGGGAGGCAGGAGGGTCAGAGTCAGAGAAGATGTGACAGCTCAAGCCAAGGTTGGAGTGACATGGGGCCATGAGCCAAGGAATGCAGGTTGCTCCAGAAGCTGGAAAAAGAAGAAATTGATTCCTCCCTGAAGCCTCCAGAAGGATGCAGCTCTGCTGACATCTTGATTTTTAGCCCACTGAGACGGCCCTCAGGCTTCTGACCTCCAGAACTGTAAGATAGCAAATTCGTGCTGTTCTAAGCTCTTAAGTTTGTGGAGATTTGTTAGCACAGCAATAGGAATCTAATGCAAGAGGCTTGTGGGAAGTCCAGGCAGTGGTGTCCAGGAGCCGAGGAGAAAACACGCAGGACGGAGATGTGGACACTAGAGTCATTGGCCTGGACTGGGCAATGGCATCGGATCTCCCAGGAAGACAGAGTAGAGTGAGAGGGGAAGACATCCTAGAAAGGGCTCAATTCATGGGTGAATTTTGAAGGAAAATGAGGAGGACCTGGAGAAATACGAGGAAATCTCATGTTGGGAAATCCAAGAGTAGAGTGTCAAGAAGGAGGCCCTCCCTGTCAACCACCACAGAGTGATCCAACGGGGTGGCTCAACGTGCCTGTTGGATTCAACTACCAAGAGTGCAATCTTGGTGAGAGCAATTTCAGAGGTCGAGCAGGAATGGAGTCAGCCTGGATTGCAGGGAGAAGAGTGGGAGGTGGGAAAGCAGAGACACAAAGGTAGACACCTCTCTTGGATCATTGGCTTTGATGGGGGGGAATAGCTAGGACAGTAGCTGGAAAAGGATGAGGGATCAAGGGAAGGCATTTTTTTAAGATGAGGGAGAGAGAGATGAAGTTTGCCTGCTTCTGTGAAGGAGCCAGCCAGAGAATGGGGTGGCTGAGGATGAAGGGCAGAGGGAGAGCGTGTGGATAAGGTCAGGCTCCCAAGGAGGATGTGTTGGGGTGGGAAGCAGAGTGACGCACCAGTGGCAGGATGAGTCTGAGATTGGAGGAGGGTGACCCTTCCATCAGGAGGCCAGGATGAGTGGGGCGTTAGGATGTGCAAATAAGGATGGAGGTGGGCGACAACTTTCCATGTGCTGGTTAAAATGCTCAGACATTTTAAGACAGTTCCTTTCTGACTCACTAGAGTAAATTGTCACCAAATCTTCACTGCTTAGGTCAAGAAAATAGAATTTAGAGAGAACAAAGATCCTCGGATAACAGTTGGTGGGTCAGCGTAGAAACCAGAGTCACAGCTAAAAGAATTTTTTCTCTTAAGAATCATAACAACATAAAATATAGGAATTGCCATACTGGGACAGACCCATGGTCCACACAGGCTGATGTTCTGCTGCCAACAGAGGTCCCATGGGATGGGCACCCAGAGGGCACAGTCATGTTCCCCGCTCCCTTGATCTCAGTTAACAGACAGAGAAGCCATTTTCCCCATGACGTCAACCATAAAGGTTAGGTATATCCCAGCACCCATTTATGGCTCTGTCATGCATAAATAGACCCAAAACCTCTCTGACTGGCTGTACCAGCTCCCTCGGGGTTCTGTGTTTCATCAGTTTATTTTCTGCCGTGTGACACAAAATTTTAAAAACTCTATTTCCAGCTTACTTTGAGGTTCCCATCCCAGTAGGCATCAAACTTCATAATGCAAATGAAGTATATCTAGCACATCATAAAACCTGATGTGTCATAATGATTCATAAAGGCGAGTGATGATGATGAAGATGAAGATGATGATGCTTTAATCATCAGTAACCTTGGATGCACAGCCCTGTTGTACTATCGTCCCCATTTTACAGAAGAGCAAACTAAGGAGGTCCTTGTTGAGGTTACATGGCTTGATAAAGGAGATCAGAGAAGAAGGAATTGAAAATCAGAAAGCAATTCATTGAAAAGTTGAAGTTGGAGAGGTGGGCTAGAAGTTTAAGAAGGAGTGACTCTGAGACACCCTCTCCCTACCCCCTGTCACGTTGCCACACACACACACACACACACACACACACACACACACACACACACACACGCATGCATTGCAGCCCCAGAGCTGCGTTGCTGGTCAGCTTCCTTTGCCACAGTGGAAGTTTGAACTCAACTCAGAGAGCCCTGGGGCCAACTGGCCTGATGTGGATCCTTTGGGTCTAACTCCTGAAAAGATCCATTTTATTTATTCTACGCTTGTGATGGAAATAGCCCAAAAAATGTCCTTGTGCTTACTAAGCTATTTCCCAGCCAAAGCTAGCCAGAGAATGTTAATTATCTCGTCCTTTTTTCCCCCTCCACGATGAATTATTGACTTCCAGAGCACGCTATCTTTAATTGTGAAGTATTCCAGAATGAGCAGGTTATCAAAAATGTGCAAAGAGGGAGAGTTTTGGTTCAGCCCTGGGAGGCTGAGGTGGGAACATTTATCCTTATTTATTTACATGGTAATGGGATGAGATTTTGCCAGCTTGCTAATGGGTTCTTAAAGAGAGACATCCTGTGGCCTAATTAGAATGATTGGTTGCCCTGCCGCCACGTAAAACACCAAACCAAGAAGGCAGTGCCTCCCGTTTTCTAGATTCTTCTTCTCTTTGGGGAACCATCTGCATTACTAGCAAGGGGGAGGCAGGACAGTAGGATGGACGCAGCTGCCTCTGGTTTCAAGAGAGCTGCTCTCCACTAGCTAGTGGGCTAGTTGTGATGGTGCATTTAATCTCCCCTGAAATCTCAGTCTTCCTATCAATCAAATGGGGATTGGGTTATGCTTTTCCGCTCAACCAACTTAGCAAATTTGTTTGGCAGACAAGATTAAAAAATTGGTTTTAAGAGTGCAGTGATCATATTTTGTGTCTCTGAGGAGTGCACGTGATTTTCCAGAAAGCGAGAGACAGGTCCTAATCATATTTAAAAATAAACCTTAGCATTTTCTAAGTGCTTGGCCAATTACTCCAAATAACATTCATTCCAGAGGCTGCTGGGGGGATGAGTCACGTGATGAATGTATTAGATTGTGGAGCCCTCAGAGACAGGCTGCTGCGTCTCCTTCTAAAACCGAGCAGGAGTCAGCCTGGGCAGCAGATAACCCCAAATCTCTCTTGCAGCTGCCATCGGTTTCCCTTTCCTACAGATGCCCGGAAACCTCTCTGGGTTCTTCCTACTTGGTCTTCTTTACCCTTTAGGTCTTCTCAGTTATTCAGTTATGTGTATTGAGTGCCTTCTGTGTGCCAGGCCCTGGGCTGGCACTGGGTGGGGACACAGACTGGGGGGTAGGGAGGGAAGTAAATAAACCAACAAACAAATAAATATACAGTTACAAAGGGAGTAGGATGGGGGCTTTGAGAGACAAGGTGCAGGGGGGTGGAGCCAGAGTACAGCAGAGGATCAGGAAGGGCCTCTGACTTCATTGCATTTGAATCAAGGCCCTAAAGATGCACCCAGCAGATCAAGAGTAGGGGGAAGAGCATCCCAGTCAGAGGGAACAGCATGTGTGTGTAAGGTTTTTGGATGTATGGTGGCAGAGAAAGAAAGACAGCAGAGTGAAAAGGGCAAGCAACGAGACTTTACTGGGGGAGGAGGAAAGAGAGTGCTCTCGGGCAAAGTTCACTGGTCCCGAGAGAGGGGGACAGAGAATTCACACACCCAGAAGTGTTGAGTGGGCTTATAAAGGTTTTGGAGTTAGGGGATGGGGGTTTCTCTTCAGCGGGAACTCTTGGCGAGCAAAGTAGAGAGTTCTTTGTTACAGCCTTTAGGGCGGGACTCATGGGCTTCCTTATTCTCTAGGGAGGGGAGGGGTGCCCGCCACCAGCCTTACAGTGTGAAGGCGCTGAGCAGGGAAGAGCTTGATGGGTTGGAGGACTGAACGCAGTGGGGCAGGGTGTGAGTGTGTGCGCATGTGCTTACACACACATGAACAGATCATGCAGAGAGGGGGTACAATGGGGAGAGGTAGGCCTGGGTTTGGCCCCCGGGTCTGCTACCTGTCGTGTGTATAACCCTGGGCAAGCCACATTACCTCCCGGAGCTTCAGTCCCCATGTGTAGTGGAATGACTGACAGGTAGCTCATGAGTCAACCTGAGGGTCAAAGTTCAGCACAACAGCCTATGAGGCCTCTCTAACCTGACCCATGTTAGCTCTTTGGCTTCCTCTCTTATTCTCCTCTCCCTCCCCTACTTAGCTTCAGCCCCCCAGCCTCTCTGCTGTCCCCCTGCACACATATTCCACCCTGGGACCTCTGCACTCGCGGTTCCCTCTGCAATTCATCTGCAAGTCTCACTCGCTCACTGCCTCCAGGTCTTCACTCTTATCAGCGAGGCCACTGTATTTACAATCACCACTTCCTTTCTATTCCAAACATCTATCCCTGCTCCCGCTTTGTTTCTCTCCATCACACTTAGCACCTCCCAACACACTCTGTATTTTACTCACTTATTCTGTGCATTGTCTGCTCTCCTCATGAGCTTGGGGACTCCATGAGGCCATGGATTTGCCCATTTTGTTCACTGTGGTGTCTCTAGCACCTAAAGAGAGTGCTGACATAGAGCAGGTGCCTTTCCCAACGCTCCTCTTCTTCAAAGTCTCCTGCAAGTTTTATCTCCTCCACAAATCCTTCCTTGACTTCCTTCCCCAGGCCTGAAAGACCTCTGCCTCCTACAATCACTTCTGGTACTTTCAATCCTTACCTCTTATATAGTCCTCATTATTGACTGCTTTGTGACAACTCCTGCTCCGTCTTTTAACCTTTTGATAATATGTCTTCTAACTAAGACTCAGAACCATGTTTTCATAGAATTGTAGAGTGGGGAGGGATCTTAGCAATCCTCTCCTTCAATTTTACATAGCTGGGCGCCTTCTGTAATCTCCTTGAAACACAGGCCTTTATGTTAAATTTCTTTTAATTTTTCCTATTACTGTAGTTTATTCAGAAAATATTTATTGAATGCTACTATGTGCCACGTCATGGATTAGGCACTGTGATATGATACTGAACTTGACATACTTTGAACTCTTAAATTCTGACATGTTGGTGCTTCGCAACAGTGGATGATGAGTAAATCTGTGCTAAAGGAATGAATGAATGAACAATCATAGCCAATTTGAAGTTGATTGTGGTAAATTGACTTAAAAATAAGGACGCTTCCTTTGTAAAATACAGGATTTCCATCTTTCTTGGAAGAGTAGTAAATACCATACCATGAAGCTTGGGGATGGGTAGAGGTGTGGAGAATACTTCTGAGTACCTGAGTGAAATGGGGAGGTGTTGACTTAAGATGCCCAAGAGGCGCAGAATTCATCTCCCTGGGGGAGACCACTGAAGCGTGGGGGGAAGGCAAGGGAGGGGTGAGTGGTGATTACTATTGCCTTAGAGGCAGATCAGCTCTTGATGTCAGTAGGGTGAGAAATGCCGCACCCTGGTATCTAAGACCAACTTGAGATGACTCTGAGATCCACCTGAAAGTTCTGACCTCTCGCTGGGGACCCCTTGTCTAGAGGACAGAATTCTCTTACTGTCTTGCAAATGATTGCTTATGGGAAACAGCTTTATTATGCCTGGCGATAGCAGACATTGTCAAATTTATTTATTTCACTTCCAGTGTGCTCCCCCAGGGGGATGTTGTACTGCCAGGTGGCTCTGCCTATGTGCCAGGCTCCAGTGGCTTCCAGTACCTGGGGGTCTGATTTCCGACGATGCTACGCTCCATCATTCAACCTGAGAACCTCTTAATTTAGCACAAGGTGTCAATGCCAAGGGTGAAAGCTGCCGAGGGCAGGGTTGTCAGTGGTGGTCACTGCTAGTTGCAGATATGGTTGATTTCTGGGTCTTGCTTCCTTAGAGCCTGCTGGTCACTTGGAGGGTTCTTCATCCTGATGTTGTGTCATCATCATCGTCGTCATCATCATCAAGCACTAGTACAGATTAAGTCCCATCAGATAGGTTTATAATTTTCCCTTAATAGGGGCAATTTTCTGGGTAGAGAAGCCCTAATCAACAAAATTTCCTTGGTCCTACAGCAGCCTCTATAATGTTTTTCAACAGGAAAGATGCTTCTGTTCTCCCAAAATCAAACTAGGAATCACAGTTCTGGGATTCATGCTATAGACTGGCAGGTGCAGAAATGAAATGTGAGGGAAAGCCGTGGGGAAGATTTAGCAAAAGAACCTGGGCTAAAAACCAGAAGACCCTGCTGTAGTCCAGGAATTTTGCTTTAACTTGGGGACTCCTGTTGGGAGCTTCAGTAAGTCAGCCTCTTTGGGTTAAAGTCAATGCTTCTGTTAACTGGGAACAATAGTAATTGCCCTATTGCACCTTAGAAAATTACGGTGGGGATCGAGTAAGTTAAAAGATGGCAAGCTTTGAAAGAATTAGTAAAAGGGTATAGTGTGCTATGTATATCAAGTATGCTAAATGTTATGTTCAAGATGTTATTAATATATTGAAATAAGGCTAAGGACTTTAACACTACGAACTCTTGGTTATAAAAGACAGAAATTCAACTCACACTGGATTAAGCAAGAAAAAGAGCTTTATTGATGCATATAATTGAAAAGTCCAAGATTGGACCTTGCTTGCTTCAGGCACAGCTGGATCCAGGACAGAAAGTACTACCAGGACCCTGTCTCTGGACTCAGCAACCCTCTTTTCCCTGTGGTGCCTTCATTCTTAAGCTCTGCGTGCCGGTGAGGTCGCTGGAGCAGGTATGACCTCTCAAGTTCTGGCTTGATGGGAAAGTCTGAAAGCCTCTTTCTTTCTTGTCGTGCAAGTAAAGTCCCACAATTAACTTGAATTGAGCCCGATTAGTTTGACATGAGTCACATGTCTATTCTGAGCCAATCACTGTGGCCAAGGAATGGAACTGGCTTTGGCCAGGGTGTTGGGACACATGTTTTATCCCTGGAGTAAGACATGCGGGGGACCCACGTGGTCTACCACGTGAAAATTAAGGGGTGTGCACCTCAAATATCCACCAGGAAGACTAACTGGTAAGGAATATTTTAGAAGAAAAGTCTAAATCAGTCACTGCTACCAGCAAATTGTAATCTGTTTAAGTAAAATCTCATTATCTTACTGTTCCTCAGAGACGATATGCTCACATCTCACAAATAAGAGTGCATTTTACATCGTACATTTCCTAAGCAAACTCACCAATCACTTTCTTCTAGTGACAGGAGTGATCAAAGTTGTAACAAATATCTTCATGCTTTCTTCATCATACTAATTCGAAGTGCTCATTTGGCAATTAACCATGCAGTGATTCCAATATGGCTTGCATTTTTATTTATATTATTATTTCAACTCTGAAAATTTCAAAAATCTTTAATGAGTTTATGGCTTGTCTTCTTTCCAGATAGTGATTCCCTTAAAGACAGAGACTATATTTTGTGTTCCATTGCCTAATACTGCATGCTAAAAAGTATTTGTTGGTTTTCTTTAAGTTAAATATTCTAATTAAATATTCTTCATCAGAGCGGCAAACTCTAATAAACCAAAACACCATTTAAAGGAAATGTAAATACCCCTAGGACTTGAGGCAAGCAAACGCATTTTCACATTAAAAACATAACCATGGAAGCTTATTTGGTGATTACAGAATGGGATTATAGCTATTCAAACATTCTTGATAAGATGACAAAATTATGAGCTGAGTGCTACTGATCTTTTCAGGTCCACGAAGGCAAAAGCAATCAGTTATGCTACTCTTTGCTCTAAATCTGGACATGGCTTTGGAGTTTGTCTCAATATAGCACTTTAGAAGGACACTACCAATTGATTAAGGTGTTGGCCCAAGAATGAAGCTCATCTGCTACTCTGAAATCCTGTTGTATGCCTTGGGTGGTTGCTCTCTTTGACCAAATTGAGAGCTTCAGGGGGTGCACATGTGAAACCAGAAGGGGCTTTAGCTCAGTTAGAGTAGTCAATTCAACTCAGCAACTTGGGTGACAGAGGACAGAGCCAAACGACCCTCATAGTTGACATTAAATTCTACAGCCTTTTTTAAAATATTGATTTTTATTGCATATATTTAAGGTGTGCAATGTGTTTTGATATTATATACATAGTGAAATAATTACTACAGTCAAACACATTAACATATCTATCATCTTCCATAGTTACCATTTTTGTGGTAAGAGCACCTAAAATCTACTCTTTTAGCAAATTTTCGGTATCCAAATTATTAACTATAGTCCTCATGCTGCACGTTAGCTCTCTAGACTTATCCTACCTAACTGCAAATCTAATCCTGAGTACTAAGTGACAAATCTCTAGCAGCCTTTGAGGTATAAGAGTCAGGTAAGATTCATTTGTTCATGTTAGTATGTCTTAGGAAACTCACTCACTCACTGACAAATATGAAGTAGAAAGTACTATGTGCTACATCGTTCAGGGAAACTTGTTAGGAAGGGAACTGGGAAAGCTTTTGGAGAAGAGATGCCATTTCAACTGGTATTTGCGGAGTGTATAACATTTTCCAGGGAAACAAGAGTACGCATGTGTGGCAGGGCAGGGGGGTGGGGGGCAGGGATTGTCGGGGAAGAGGTGATAATAACATTTCTTGCAATATTTGTAATGTTTGCAAAGGAAAATAAATGAGTGAAGTAAGTGAAGTACAGTTTGTGATCAAGGAATAATGAGTCATCCAATGTGACTGTAATACAGAGTTTAAGAACAGATGTGTCAGGATGTAAAGTTGAAAGAATAAAGTGTACCATATTTTGAACAGCCTTTAATATCATATTAAGTAGTTAGGATTTGCCCTATCAACAATCACATTATTATGTAGGAGAGAGGTAGATCGCTCTGCAGTTACAGGTCACAATATAGCCAGGAAGGCCCACAAGACTGGAGGGCAGGGAGAAGCCACTATACCTGTCCAGACAAGCCATGGTGACTCCTGAACTAGGACAGTAGCCAAGGTGTAGAAAGGAGGGAACGGATAAAAGACAGACATTAAATTTACAAGACGCCTAAGGGACAGGGTGGGAATCAATGAAATTTTTGAGATTTCTGGTCTTGATGCTGCTTTTAATTGAGATAGAGGACATAGTAGGAGGACTGTGTTTTCAGAAAGGAGCTAGTGTGTTTTACAGAATGTTGAGGTTAAGATTTCTATGGGCACCCAAGTGGAGATGTTCTGTTAATTGTTAGGTATGTCAATTTAATGTGCAAAAGGTGATAGAATTGGCAATGGTTATTTGGCAGTCAGCATAAATGAGACAAAACCCCATGGGAGTAAGATAGTTCTCCCAGAGTGAGAAGAATACTGCAAACCTAACTTTAGAAACACCAACATGTATGGTCCAGGTAAAAACATAAGAGCCCTCATGGAGATAGAAAAAGAGTGGTCACAGAGGTAGGAAGAGAAATATAATTTTGTCCTGAGACAAAAGATCTCAAGGAAGAAGGAACTGCCATTGAGATCGAATTGGAACAGGGGCAAGTTGCTGGGTTGTCAGATTTAGTAAGTAAAAATACAGGAGATCCAGTTAATTTCATCTGAAATTCAAATAAAAGATTATACAAATAATCTTTTTAGTATATATATCCCAAATATTGCACATAACTGGGGATCTTTTATTTCATCTGTCAACTCCATGAGTTGACCGGAGACTGGTCAGAAATCATCGGCTTTTCCAGATAGGAAGCCACTGATGTTCTCTGCAAGAGCAGTTTTACCAAAACAGTGTGGGCAGAATCTGGAAATTGGTGAGTGGGTGAGGAAACAAAGATGGTAAGGAAGTGAAACTGGTGAGGGAATCAGTTTGGTGGAGGATTTGGTGTCTAAGGAAGGTGAGAAATAAAAAAGTAACCTGAGAAGAAGATCAACTTAGGGAAGATGTTTTTGCTTTATTTTAGAAAAGAGGGAAATTTACATGTTTGTAGGTTGACAGGAAAAAAAAAAAAAGAAAGAGGGAGATGAATGAATGAAACAAGAAAGAGAGGTAATTGGTGGAGTGAGATTCGGAGGATTAAGAAAACATTTGAGAGGCCAGCCTTGCACAGGAGATAGGGCAGCTTTCCCACGGAGCTGAGAGGGGAGGAGGAAGAGTAGGTAATGGTATCAATAAATCTAGATGTGCAGGAGGGAGGCTGAAGGAGTCCGTTCATGACAGCCTTTCCTTTTTTGTGTGTGGGCTAGAGAAGTTAGTGAGAGCTGGTAGGAGAGCATCTGTAAGAGCTGGATACTGAGCCTAACGAAAATGGTCAAAGAAAATATCCTGGGTGCTGGAGAGGGGAGTCTGAAGGCACACGTCTGATAAAGCATTATCTGTTGACTGAGGCTAAAGCATACTGGAGTGTATAGATAGGGATATTTGGTGGGAAAAGGGTGTTGCATTAGGAGGTAGATAGGTGTGGGTATAGATCCTGGCTCTGTCCATCTGTTTATTACCTTTTCCTGGGTCATGCTGTGTAACAAATAGCTCCAAGTCTCAGTGGCTTACAAAACCAAACATTTCTTTCTTTTTCATATTACACGGTGTTGGCCATAGGTCAGTTGTAGCTCTTCCTTAGGCAGTGGTAAAATCCAGGTCCCTTTTTTACTGCAGGACCCAAGTTAATGGAGCAACAGCTTTTGTGACATAACTTCTCATGACAGAGGGCACAGGAACAAGAAACCAAGTTGAACTGTGCAATTATATTGAAAGCCTTTGCTTGTTCCATTGGCCAAAGCAAGTCAAATGGCTAAGCCCAACATCTATGGAGTAGGGATATACTACACTATGGGGATAAGGAAGTGAATATTTGTAAATAATAATGCAATCTACCACATCATCTAAAGATTTTGAAACTTTAGGCTTCAGCTTTCTGGGCTTCAGTTTCCTCATGTGCAATGTGATGATATCAGCATTTGTTTCCTAAAATTGTTGGGAGGCAGAAATAAGATTAATGTGTATATAAAACCTGCTATAGCGCATAGCATGTAATGGTATTTTATGCATAGGAGATTGCCTTGCCTTGGTACTGAGAATAGTACATAGCTCCATGACCATAAAAGATTAAATTAAACTTTCTGCTTCATGTTTTCCTTCTGTGAAATCACCGGATGATCTGTAGGACCCTTTCTGGCTCTAAAATCCTCTGCCTCTAAAAATCTTACACTAAAGAATCAAATAGTTCCTTGCTCTAAAAGTACTCCTGGCTTAAGAGGAAACCGCAAATTTGTCAGTGGTTTCATTTGGCTTATATTTCCTTGGCCCAGCCAACTACCAAGGGCAGAGAGAAGACTTGTTCAAATAAACCTAAGAAATCTATAGGAACCAAAGGGCACAGCAGACCATCTCATCACCCATTAGCGACACTGTTGAGCTTACACACAGGGTGACGCTTCACAGAGAAAGGTCGAGATATTCTCACTTCACCTGGAGGAGTTTAGCCACCTTGAATAATAAGCTCTGCTGCTGAGATGTGAGATCTGACAGCGAGTGAGGAAATTGGTGAAGAGGAGGACCGGATACTTCCCAGGTGTCACCTGCTGCCTTGTAAATGTGTGAACGCCTTGGAAGGGTGTCTGGCAGAGCCCCAGAAACTACCCACCATATGCCATTGACTGATTCACAGAGTGGAAGAAGGTAGACGCATGTCTGAACAGTATTCAAGTGACCCATTATATCAATTAGGATTGTGATGGCTGCAAGATACAGAGATCAGACCAGAATGGCTTATACAAGACAGAGGTTTCTTTTCCCAGGTAACCATACCTCTGCAAGTAGGCAGCCCACTGCTTCATAATAACATCAGTGTCATGGCCATTTCTGTTGTGGATCAGTCTAGAAGAAGATGTGTATGAAAAGATTTACTGGGTGGCAGACTGAAATGTAACCTTAGACCCAAAGACTTCAAAGGTGTATTCCAAATTTTACTTACAGTTTAAGGGGAGAGGGTTACCAAGGGCATAATCTAAATATCTAGCTTTAAAACTAAAGAGAGTTAATTGGTCAAATAGCTAAGTACCTACCATAGGTTCTAGTCTGGTTTGGGTTTGTAAATAATAGAACAAAATACAAGTCCAGTACAAGTTTAAAAGGAAATGGACTTAATATAGATAGGAAAGAGATTATTATATGCAGGGAAAAGCTGGTAAAAAAAAATCATGGCAACCTTTCCTCCATCTTTGTCCAAATCTCTATCATTTCTACTGAATAGCCATCACCCTCCCCAATCCCTCTAGTTATTCTAATTTCCATACAGTAAATATTAGAAATCCCTTTGATTTTTAATAAACATTGATCAAATATCATTCCTATGCTTAAAACCCTCCAATACTTCAATTGCATTTAGAACAAAATCCAAACTCCTTCCTCTGGCATACTTGATATTCCTGTCCTTCCTCTTTAACCCTGACCTGTGCCAGTGTCCTCTTATCCCCTGTGATCTAGTCACACTGGCCTTCTTTCTGCTCACACCAGGCTGGTTTGTCTCAGGGACTTTGCATTTGCCATATCCTTCACCCGAGCCACTCTTCCCTCAGAAGAGAGGGATCCTTTCAATGCAAATGTCACCTTCTCTGAGATCTTTTTCTTGATCACTTTCATCTGAAATAGCCCTCCCCAACCTCCTATCCATTCTATTCCATTATCCTGTTTTTAAAATGATTGTTATCACCACCAGAATGCATCTTACTTTTTTGTATGTGGTTTTATCATCTATGATAGACCATAAGCTCTCTGAGGGTAGAGGTTGGCACATGTATACACTCAGTAATTATAGATGCTCCTCTACCTACGATGGGGTTACATCCTGAAAAATCCATTGTAAATTGGAAGTATGGTAAGTCGAAAATGCATTTAATACATCTAACCTACCAAACAGCATAGCTTACCCTAGCCTACCTTCAACGTGCTAAGAACACTTCCATTAGCCTACAGTTGGGCAAGATCTTCTAACACAAAATTTATGCTATAATAAAGTGTCGAATATCTCATATAATTTATTGAGTACACTACACTGTAGAGTATCAGTTCTTTACCCTCGTGATTGCATGGCTGACTGGGAACTGTGTATCATACTGCTTATCAATAACCTGGGAAAAGATCAAAATTCAAAGTACGGTTTCTTTTGAATATGTATTGCTTTTGCACCACTGTAAATTTTGGGAAAAAAAAATCCTAAATTGAACTATCATAAGTCAGGGACTGTTTGTATTTGTTAAATAAATAATTACACAATCAAGTGTTTTAGGCTCTTTAGTCATTCAGAAAAGAGGGATATTATTATATAAGCTCATGAGTCAGGAACCTCATCATGGAGGAGAGGGGGATGGGCTGGGCTCAGAAGACAGAGAAGGAGAAGGCATGGGTGTGGCTGGGGGTGGGGAGGCAGGGTCTTTGTGGTGATTCTGTTTCTTAACAGTGCCTACCTCTCTGCCCCTGGGAGATCACAGACAGATCAACCTTCCTTAAGGAAATAGGACCGAGGGCATGGAAGCAAAATACCCTGATGACTTCATCAAAAGAAAATATGTGACTCTTGCATAGACCAAAATAAATTCCCCAGACTGAGGGGGAGGGGCTGAGGGACAGTTCTTGAGCTGAAGAGAAAGTCCAGGACCTTCCAAGGCATTCTGTGAAAAATGCTCTTTGGATAAAACTGCAATTTAAAAATAACTTCTGTTGGGTGTGGAGAGGAGAACAACTCAAATATTGGGGCCAGAAACTCAGGGTGAGGGCCAAATTTGGGCTAAGAAAATGCTAGATTCTTGAGATCTTTGGAAAGCAACTCCACTCCCCCCATTCATGTACAATAAATAAAATTTCTTAAAAACAAATACGAGCAAATCAACAATTTGTGATTTTTAAGGTGTCAAAGCAGTTTGCCAACAAATAGATCATCTTCCAGTATGACAAGGGAAGAAAAAATGTCTAAGAAAGGTCCAGGATCCAAGATTAACAAATATGACACTACTGGAGAACAAGACGATATCTAGAGAATGGCCAAGCGAGGTGGTTCTGACCCTTGGTACAAGGAGCATAGGCATCAAATGCAGCAGAGATTGAGAAGTGGCACGAGGAGCAGGCTCACCTGGGGGGGGAATCCAGCTCTGCCACTCTTGCTGTGTGACCTTAGGTAACCTAATTCACTTCTCTGACCCTCAGTTTCTTCATCTTTAAAATGGGAAAATTCATACCTACTTCTCAAGGATATTGTGGAGATGAAACAAGGTACTGCAGAAAAACTATCTCACAGAGCACCTGAATGTTAGAGAGCTTTAAAAAATCTTGGAATTCCATTTCTCTCCCATTGCTGTAGAGGGCTGGAGAAATTGGAGAGGTTCAGAATTTGACATGTTTGTGAAAATTAAGAGTCCTTAACGTATTTTCATTTGCAAATATTTATTAACTTCTATTTGTAAGACACGGTGATAGAGAATATATAAGATAAGATTCTTGCTTCCCTAGTTAAGGAGTGTAATAGTTATTGATTGCCATGATAATGATGGGGGAAAAAATCAGAAAACTTAGTGGATTAAAACAATTAGCATTTATTTAGCTCACAAATCTGCATGTTGGAGATTTAGGCTGGGCTCAGCTGGGCAGTTCTTCTGGTTTAAGCTCATATGTCTGGGAGTTGATTGATTATTGGTTGGTCTAGAGTGGCCTCAACTGGTATGACTGACTGGTCAACTTGGCTCTGTTCCACATGTTTCACCTTCCAGTAGGTCAGCCTGAGCCTGTTTTTACAGTGAAGGTAAAGGAACAAAAGTGAGCAAGCCCAGCTGTGCAAGTGCTTTTAAAGCTTTGTCTGTGTCACATTTACTAACATACTATTGGCCAAAGCAAGTCTCATGGTCAAAGGCAGAGTCAGAGTGGGAGGGGAATATAAATTTGTGTGTTAAAGGATGTGGATAAGGTTAAAGATAAAGAAATGAGGCCATTAATGCAATTAACCTACTGCAGGGGGACTGCCTTGAAGCTAGAGGAGTGTCAGCCTGGATGCTGGAGGCTACCCCAGCAATACACAGAGGAAGAAGCCAACCCAGGAGAAAGCACTGCCAAGACCAGGAGAGAGTCAGGGCCTGCAGGACGCCATTGTAGTATCTGGATCTAGCAGGAACTTACTCCAGCCCTGACTCTGGACTTTTTTGTTATGCAAACCAGTAATATCCCTTATGTCTTTCAGGCTGGTTTGATTTAGATTTCTGTCTTTTATAACCTAAAAATATCTAATGCATCCAGTATTAAGAAAATATGACTCAAATGGGTAAGTAATTGCAAATAGTTTTAAAAGCTGTTCATCTTGTAAGGTCAGAAAATTCTTTTAAAAAAAGATAACAGTAGATTTATTCCAAGATTTACATACACTCACACACAAAAGTGTGAGACAAATTAATATGTATGTTAAACTCAAAGGATTAGAAATTGATATGTAGCACATTTGGAGGTATATCTGTTTGTTGCAGATTTTAAAGTGGTTTATGGGTAGTTAAAAATGAAATTTGAAGAATATTTTTAGGATCTGTGAGATATCCTTTAGATTCCTTTGATTCTCAAGATATGGTAGAAAAAGTATTGACAGAATAAAACAGGAAGATATCTAGAAGAATATTCTAGGCCTGTAACACTTGTCTTTTACCACCAGAACAAAACATTACACACACAGTAATCTTGGGACCATTATTGGGACCTAATCTGTATCTTCAAATGGGGTCCATCATAGTATTCTTCTGTCCTGGAAAAGGGTGGGGAGGGAGGGGTCTTAACAGGAAGGAGAAAGGCTAAGACCTTTTACTTCCTTCCTCTCCCAACACCAGTGTTCTAAAAATATTTGAATATTTTTGCAAAATATAGCTGGTAAGAGGTGTTCATAGAAACAGCAACAAAATCTAAAAGCTTTTTGTTGTACAAATTTTTTTTTTTTCTGTAAACATACAAAGTCATCAACAAGCCATTAATGCTGATGAACAAATATAAGAAATTTCCTCTTTAAGCCAAATATTGCTTTGGGGGCTTCTTAAGAATAGGAGATAAAATAAATATGAAGTCATGGCATTTTATGCTGTTGACTCAGACCATGAGTTTCTGGAAAACAGGAGTAATGCTTGCCTTTTTGGACAGCGTCTGAGACAGGTAAGCAAGAATGGAAACTTCTTTTTTTTTTTTTTTTTGAGACAGAATCTCACTCTGTTGCCCTGAGTAGAGTGTCGTGGCGTCAGCCTGGCTCACAGCAACCTCAAACTCCTGGGCTCAAGCGATCCTCCTGCCTCAGCCTCTCAAGTAGCTGGGACTACAGGCGTTCACCACCATGCCTGGCTAATTTTCCTATTTTTAGTAGAGATGAGGTCTCACTCTTGCTCAGGCTGGTCTTGAACTCCTGAGCTCAAGTGATCCTCCAGCCTGGGCCTCCCAGAGTGTTAGGATTACAAGCGTTAGCCACCGAGCCTGGCCAAGAATGGGAACTTCTTTTCTAAAACCATTTGCATGCATATAATGATGAAAATGGGAGTAGAGGATTCTAGTCTTTTTGTGGTGACCTCTGGAAATCTCAAACTGAAAAGCTTGGAGGTCTAATCCCCAGGGACTTCTACTGTTACCACAAGATAAGATTAATTAAAGGAAGCTGGGATGTTTGGGAGGTTCTTCCTGAACTGTCGGGCACCTCAAGACACTAGAAATGGAAGGGGTCTTAAACTTCCACTCAACTTCCTCCTTCTGTAGGATCTTTGATTTCTTCTCTACCTTGAAGCTCCTTTCATTGCTCATTGAGGTGAAATATGTTGTAAAAGAATATAGACTGTCTTGCCAGAACCTATTGTCTCCACCATTAGAGATGGTACAGTTGAGTAGATCTTGAGGCAGGGACCTGTGGGATAAATTTGGTGGTCTCCCATGTGTACAGGGAGAAGCAAGGTCTGGACAGGGTCCTGTGATCAAAGAAGATCAAGAGTTCTAGGGGATTTTGGAAGACAAGAGTGTTGGTATTATTATTTTTCAGTTTACTTGGTATCCACATAAAAACAGATACATACATAATACACAATAAATACATAACAAAACCAAAACCAAAACCAAAATTAGATGGCAAGGTAGTCCCACGACTGCAAAATATAAGCCATGGAACAAAGTAGCAACTGCTCCTAGACTCTTGTGGTTTCAGTGTCTGTGAATGAAGATGGACAGGAAGCAACGGGGTATCTGGTAGACTTGAGACAGGAGAAACCCCAGATAGGCAGCAGGTACTTCCTGGAGAACACGTGAACCAATCTCAGAGTGGTAGCTGAAACTAGGAGGAATTCTGCCCAAGCCAGCAGTGGGGAAGTGTAAGGAAGCCAAGGAAAGGGTAGAGGGCTGGAGCAGTCTACCCGCTGTGAACTCTTCAAACTAACCACCTTGGCTCCCCTTCCAGGACAGAGGCCCACACGGGGTGAGAAACTGCTGCGAGTAGAATAAAAATTGAACAGGATACAGACAATAGAGAGGAGCCGGGTGCAGTGGCTCATACCTGTAATCCTAGCATTCTGGGAGGCCGAGGTGGGAGGATTGCTTGAGGTCAGGAGTCCAAGGTTGCAGTGACCTATGATGACGTCATTGCACTCTAGCCTGGGCAACAGAGCAAGACCCTGTCTCAAAAAAGCAAATAAACAAAACAACAACGAAAACAGACAATAGAGACGAAGAAAAGCAAGTGCAGTTAAAAGTTGGGGGATGGGGGAGGAGTGTGAGAAAATCTCAGAAAGCAAGCCAGAAAAAGAAAGAATTGGGGAAAGGGGTAAGGTGGTGATGGAACCTGTAGATTAATATATTAAAAGAGACATATAAGACATGTGCCAAAGAATAAACTGCAGTGTCTAGAGATGCACCCTGGGTGATGAAATGAAAGGGAAATCCACCAAAATTATTCCCACAGAAGTCAAGATTATGGTTACTTTTGGTGGGCGGCTGTGATTTGATGGGGCCCACAGTGGGCTTTGGGAGGGCTTAGAAATTCTATTTCTTGACTTGGTGGTGACTACAACAGTGTGTGTCTTATAACAACCCAATGGCCCATACGGCAATCTTGTAAGGTTTTCTATATCTGTGTTTTATTTTACTATAAACAAGTGATACAAGGTGTGGGCGTTAAGGGGATCTCAAGTCCCAACTAATACCAATACACTAATACGAAAGGCAATGTAATTCTAGCTAACATCCATTGAACATGTACTATATGCAACATGCTGTGCTAAGTACTTTACCAACATAGTTAGGTGCTCTGAGTTTAAAGTCAAGTGTCTTGCTTAGTTTCCTTTACTAGCTGTGTGGCTTTGGGCAAGTAACTAATGGACTTTGAGCCTCTGTATCCTCATCTGTAAAATGGTGCAATGGTGTGTCCCTTATAAGACTGTTGGGGTGAGGTTTGCATGTAAAACCCTTAGCACAGTGGCTAGTACAATGTATGTGCTCAGTAAATGACAGCCATTGTTACATCCATGTGAGGTGCTGTTATTACTCTCATTATGAGTGAAAAAATTTAACACTCAGAGAGGTTAAGTCGTGGAATTACTCAGTGCTGAATCCAGGCTCCCAATCTTTCCCTTCTGCTTCTCCAACTCGTTAACTTTCTTCTAAAGAAAAATGGTGCAATAGCAAATGACAGCAACCTGGCCTGGTTCCACAGTTCTGTTTTGAAGGCTATCTGGGATCTTGCTCCCTCCCTTGCCCCGACACGTGGTGTTGCAATTTCACTGCTAGAAAGGGAGTTCAGCAGTGCTGTCCACCACGCAGCTGCCTGGAGCGTTCTTGGAAGAGAGGGTGAGGGCAGGAAGGATACAGGCAGTGTAGCCTCTTCAGTGGAGGCATAAACAAGTCCCCACTCCCAGAGAGGCCAGGAGCCCCGTGCGGCAGCTGGCTGGATGCGTCACACACATTGTGCTGAGAGAGAAAATAAGTAGCATTCCTCTGTGCTGAAGTTTAAGTGTAAACAAGCAGTTTCACGATAATTACTAAATATTAGAAATGTATTGTTCCTTCCCCACTCCCAAGACACTTCTGGGATCTCCAGCTGTTCGAATAACTCTAGGTGCACCACTTCCAGGGCCAGAAGTATTGTTCCAAGACAAAGGCTCTTCATCTGTGTTTGTTCTTGTTTTCCATCAACACTTGAAACCTAGTTCACCTAGGTTTTAATGGGGCTCTGTGCTTTGTTTGGAAGCAAAGAGAAGTAAAACAAAAACCAGCATTTGGAGTTAAGAACTTAGATAAAATCTTAATTCTCTGACACCCATCTCCAAAGGAGGAAGTCACATTTACTTCATGAAAGGATTGGTGTGAAGATGACCGAGGGAATACGTGGAAAGAGCCTTGTGTAGAGGTCGGCACACACTAACCACCATAAATGAAGGGGCCTCCTTAACTACCACTGCCAGCACACCTCCAAACGAGAGCCAAGGTGGCAGATGCGTAGCTCACATGAGTCTTTCCATGGTAGACATCATTCATTGATCCCAGTATTCTTTCCTGTTTGGATTAGTTTTCTATCGCTGCTATAAAAATTACCACAAACTTGGTGGCTTATAGGAACACAACGTTATTATCTTACAGTTCTATAGGTCTGAGATCCAACATAGGTCTTACTGTGCTAAAATCAAGCAGGGTTACGTTTCTTTTTGGAGCCTCAAGGGAAGAATCTATATTTTCTTGCCTTTTTTTTTTTTAGCTTCTAGAGGCCTCTATCCAGTCCATGCACATAGCCCCCTACATTTCACAGCCAGCAACAGGGTGTCACATACTTCCCATGCTGCTGTCTCTCTCTGGCCACAGCCAGGAAATGTTTTCCACTTGTACGGACTCATGTGATTAGATTGGGCCCACTGGATAATACAAGATTATCTACCCATCTCCAGATCTCTAACCTTAATTACATTTGCAAATTCCTTTTGCCATGTAAGGTAACATATCCACATATTCCAGGGATTATGATGTGGACATCTTTGGGGGCTATTACTCTGCCTCCACTTTTTTTTTTTGTTTTTTCTTTTTTTTTTTAACTGAAAAAATTTATAATAGATTGAGGGGGTACAAGTTGAACTCCATTACACGTACATATTGTACAGTGGTGGAGTCTGGGCTTTTGGTGTACTCATCACCCCAGTAGTGTACATCGTACCCCATAGATAACTTTCCATCCCTCACCCACTCCCACACTCCCCCTTTGTGAGTTTCCGATGTCCGTTATACCACTCTGTGTGCCCTTGTGTAACCACAGTTTAGATCCCACTTATAAGTGAGACCATGAGACGTTTATTTTTCTGTTCCTGAGTTACTTCACTTAGGATAATGGCCTCTAGTTCCATCCAAGTTGCTGCAAAAGACGTTATCTCATTCTTTCTTATCACTGAGTTGTTCTCTGTGGTATATATATACATACATTTTCTTTACTCACTCATCAGTTGATAGGAACTCAGGTTGATTCCATAACTTTGCAATTGTGAATTG
>NW_012147190.1:1447552-1448705 GCF_000956105.1 Propithecus coquereli | reverse complement strand
TCTTATATTTAAGTCTTTAATCTATCTTGAGTTAATTTTTTTATATGGTGAGAGATAGGGATCCAGTTTTATTCTTCTATAGGTGGCTATCCAATATTCTCAGCACCATTTATTGAATAGTATGTACTTTCCCCAGTGTATACTTTTGTCTGCCTTGTTAAATATCAGTTGATTGTAGGTGTATGGTTTTATTTCTGGGTTCTCTATTGTGTTCCATTGATCTATGTGTTCACTTTTATGCCAGTACCATGCTATTTTGGTTACTATAGCCTTGTAGTATAATTTGAAATCAGGTAATGTGATGCCTCCAGTTTTGTTCTTTTTGCTTAAGATTGATTTGGGTATCTGGACTCTTTTTTGGTTCCATATAAATTTTAGAATTGTTTTTTCTGATTCTGTAAAAAATGACATTCCTATTTTCATAGGAATTTCATTCAATCTGTAGATTACTTTGGGCAGTATGGTCAAATTCAATATGAAAAGGAGTTTCAGAAACTATACAAACACGTGAAAATTGAACAAGTACTGAACAATCACTGGGCCCAGGAAGAAATAAAGATGGAAATTGAAAAATTTTTGAAATACTTGATATGATTTTGATTTTTAAAAATTTGTTAAGATTTGTTTTGTGGCCCAAAGTGTTGTCTATCTTGAAGAATGTTCCATGAGTTCATGAAAAGAATGTATATTCTGTATTTTTGGGGTGGAATATTCTGTAAATGTCTGTTAAGTCCATTTGGTTTAAAGTCCAATTTAAGTACAACGTTTCTTTGTTAATTTTCTGTCTTGATGATCTGTCTAGTGCTGTGAGAGGAGTGTTGAAGTCCCCCACTATTATTGTGTTGCTGTCTATCTTTTTAGGTATAGTAATATTTTGTGTGTGTGTGAATCTGGGTGATCCAGTGGTGAATGCATATATATTTAGAATCATTATATCCTCTTGCTGAATTGATCCCTTTATAATTATATAATGACCTTCTTTGTCTTTTTTTTACCTTCTTTGTCTTTTTGATTTACAGTCTGTTTTATCAGATATAAGTACAGCTACTCTTGCTTGCTTTTGATTTCCATTTGCATGGAATATCTTTTTCTATTCCTTTCTTTCAGTCTATATGTGTCTTTATAGGTAAGATGAGTTTCTTGTAAGAAGCAT
>NW_012147190.1:1442855-1445691 GCF_000956105.1 Propithecus coquereli | reverse complement strand
TGTGGTGAAGTTTTGCTGGGGACTAGAACTTCAGCTGAGCCAGTCTTCGGGTCCCAGTGGTGGGAGCAGTGGGCTGAGTATGCCTGATTTTAGACCCCAGAGCAGCTTACATTGGCGGTGGTCTTAGTGTGTTCTGGGGGTTCAATTCTTAGAACTTCAGGTGGCTTGTTCAGATGCTAGAGATTGCAGCAGAGGGCTGTGTGTGTGTGGGGGGGGGTTCTTGGGCCCCAGAACAACTGGTATGATGTGGAAGGTAGCAGTAGCATTAGCAGTGGTGGAGCCACCCACTAGGACCTAAGTGGTCTGTGTCGAAGTTACTGGTAGCTGCAATGGATTAGGCAGTCTAGTTCCTAGTGCCACAGCTGCCTGTTACAGGATGGTGGGTATTGTCTGAAGTGTGTTTAGGAGAACTTGATCGCCCCTGTCACTTCCTGGCCAGGTGGTGGCTGCAGCCACATCACCTTAAATTTGGCCTGAGGGTGGAGCAGGGCCCAATGTTAATCTCTCAAAATGGCACTGGCCGTAGGTTTGCAACCAGGAGGTAGGGCCCCTTTTAGGCAAGCAGTACAGACAAAAAGCTGTAGGAAGTGTGATCATTGTATAGCAGGGCAGTGGGAATTGTTCTAGGAGTGTGTAGGGGAGCTTAGGTAAACCTGTCCCCTCTCAGCTGGGGAGGAGCTGCAGCTCCGTCACCCTAAATTCAGCCCAAGGGTGGAGTGCTGTCTGACTTTAAACTCCCAAAATGGTGCCTTGGGTCTGTGATCAGAGAAGGTGGGGCCCTTCTCAGACAGGCTATGCTGGCAGGAAACTGTGGGGAATACAGTTTGCTTGAGACTTGGTCCCATAGCAGATAGCTCCAGGATGGTGGGCACCATCCCAGGTGTGTGCTGAAAAGCCTGGTTTCCCTGCCCCTCCCGAGCTGCAGACACAGGTGCTGCAGCTGTGTCAGCTCAAACTCCACCGGAGAGTAGGGCACAGCCCAATGTCCAACTCTCAAAATATAGCCTTGGACCTGCAACCAGAAAGTCTGGGGCCCCACTCAGGCAAGCATCAGTGAGTAACTGTGGAAAATACTGTCTGCTTGCATTTCAGTCTCAACAGAAAACAATAGCAGGGCTGTGGGGACCTTCCCAGTGTCCATGGGAGCAACTGGCCTCCTCTATCCCTCCTTGGAGCTACATAGTGGCTGCAGGTATGCTTATGGTTCCCTAGTATCTAGGCTCTCAGAATGGCACCCAGTTCAAACTGCTCTAGGCTGGGATGCCTGTGGGATTCTGTGTGGGTTCCTTTTCTGGAGCAACATCTCTGTGCAATCTCCAAGCAGCTCTCTATGGTAGTCCTGAGACCTGTGTGGGTCAGGGGGTTTTCTTTTAGCCAAGATCATAAAAGCTTATAGTGGAGAGTGGAGCCCTGAAGGTTTCTCTCTTATTGTTTCTCCACAACCAGGAGCTTTTTCCAGCTGTTAGTCAGTCTACAGCCAGGCAAGTTATCCTAAACCATCTTCTTACCCACTTTTGGTGTTTCTCATTGTTTCCCTGGTGAACCCTAGCATTCTCACCTAGATGATCTGTTCAAAATGTGAGAATTTGCTTACTATTCTGGTTCCTTTCTGTGGAAGAGGTACATACTACCTGTGTCTAGTCATCCATCTTGGTCCTCTAGCTGTCTTCACTTCTTTATGCAGTCCTACAGGCAACCATTATCAGTGGATTAGAGTTTGACCTGTGACATCAAATCTATTTGGCTTGTGACATCAAAGCTATTCCTGCTTTGGAGAGTCATCAGAAAAGAAAAGGCAAAAAACAACAAATAAAAGCAAAGCCAGTCAGGGAAAAACTGGAAGCAACAAGAAGCACTTACCATATGCTAGACACTTAAAAAATAAGAATAAAATAGCATTATTGAGCCATAATTGACATATAATAAACTGTACATGTTTGCAGTGTATAATTTGTTAAGTTTTGACACATATATACACCTGTGAAACAATTAATGCAAGCAAGATTATGAGCATATTCTCCCCCAGCAAGAATCCACTTGTCCTTTATGATCCTCCATCCCCCTCCATCCCATCCCCTCCCATTCCTAGATAACCGCTAATCTGCTATCACTATAGATTAGTTTCCATTTTCTAGAATTTTATATAAAAGAACTCATACAATAAGTACCTTTTTTCCTGGTCTCTTTCAGTCAGTGTAATGATTTTCAGATTTATCCATGTTGTTGTGTACATTAGTAGTTCATGGCTTTTACTGTTGAGTAGCACTTCAATGTAAACCACAATATTTATCTTTTCACCTGATGATAAAAATTTGGATTGTTTCTAGTTTAGGGCTATTACAAATAAAACTGCTATACATATTCACATACAAGTCTTTGTATGGGCATATGCTCTAATTTCTCTTGCATAAATACCTAGGGGAGCAATGGTTGGGCCATGTGGTAGGTATACGTTTAACTTTCTAAGAAACTGCCAAACTATTTACAAATGTAGTTGTGCCATTTTACCAGCAGTGTACGAGAACTTCAGTTGCCCCATGTCCTTGGCAATGCTTAGTATGGTCAGTCTTTTTAACTTTAGCCATTCTAACAGGTGTATAGTGGTATCTCATTGCCTTATTTTCATTTACTTAATGATAATGATGTTGATCATATTTGTAATGTGCTTATTTGCCATTTATGTATCTTCTTTGGTAAAGTATCAGTTCAAATGTTTTATACTTTTTTGTAGTGAGTTGTTTGTTTTCTTATTATTGAGTTGAGAGTTCTTTATATATTCTGAATATAATTCCTTTGTCAGATATGTGATTTACAAATATTTTCTCTAATCCTGTGG
>NW_012147190.1:1417780-1438924 GCF_000956105.1 Propithecus coquereli | reverse complement strand
TTGTTTTCTTCCATGTGGAAGCTCAGGTCATTGATTTGAGAAGTTTATTCTTTTCCAGCATAGGCATTTAGTGCTATAAATTTCTCCTTAAATACAGCTTTAGCAGCATCCCATAAATTCTAATATACCATGTTTTCATTTGCATTCCATTCAAAATACTTTCTTAATTCTCTTTTGACTTATTATTTAACTCAAGGATTATCAAGCTGTGTTTTATATAGCTTTCAAATGTTTGAGGATTTTATAGATATCATTGTGTTACTGATCTCAAATTTAATTGTATTTTAGTTGGAAAACATTGTATGACTGGAATCCCTTTAAATGTATTAAGACTTGCTTTATGCCCCAGAACATGGTCCATCTTTGTAAATGTTCCATATAGTTCTAGGCACCTTAAATACATTTTTATATTTAATATTTACAACAATGCTACTATCATTCCCATTTTAATAAAGAAGAAATAGGTGATACTGTCCTCCCCATTTTAAAAAGAAAAGGCTGAGAGTCAATCAATTTAAATAACTAAAATAATCAATGCCAGACAGGTATTAAGTAGTGGAACTGGAATATGCTCCAAGGCTGACACTCAAACCAAGCTATTAACCACCCTTCCGTGATTACCACACATTCATCCCTCATAAGCTGAGTAGGATCACTCATTCTCAAGAGGCGGAGTTCAGATGCTAATTCATTCTCTCTTAAATATGGGGATCTATTTCCTAAATTTCTCCTTCCTATGATAAACACAATTGCATCAGTTGCTAACACAGATATGAGTTCTGCCTGACAGGGATGTGCAAACCCCCAATGCTTATTTGAGTCAGAAACTTGCTTCTGAGCCCTGCTGTTGACTGAAGCTCAATTACTAGATCATTCTAATAACACCCAAGTACAAACACTGACATGAAGTTCTTTTGCCTCTTCCTAGCAGGTAGCAGGGAATGACTGATTGTCTCTTAGAGCCCAAGGATGCTTAGGGAGCCTCAGGATTAGTAGTCTTTACTTGTATGTCTATTGAATTTGCATAACAGCCTTCAAGTCACCCTGACTTGAAATGACTTTTTCCTTCCTCCTCTCTTGAATCTAACAGTCAAGTATTAAAAGCATGATCTTATTGCTAGTAAATGTGGTGGTAGTCCTTGTTCACTGGGATTGATGCCAATCTGGGAGCCTATTAGTCCCATTCAACAAAAGAGTTTTTGATCATCTGCAGCTTCAATTATCAGAGTGATCCAGCTTCTTTCTTACTCCTATTACCACAGTAATTTGACTAGCCTGTTAAAGATCTTTCTGGCTGCATCCATGACCCTGCGCAATGGGTTCATTTGAATAGATGTCTTCCAGGGGCATTTTCCTCTTACATACAAAGTCAATTTATAATAACTTCTACAGTTATTTGTAGGAGCCCACATTGTCCATGACTGACTACTTTCTAATGCCACTTAGGCTAAAATCTGAAAGGAAGGGAGTGTGCTGCCTGAGTGAGCACTTCATTCAGAGTGCCATTTTTCCACCACTTGCAATGTTAAAGAGCCAGCAACAAAGGAAGGAAGAGAACTCCTGGGGATGTCCTTTACACCTAAATCTTGAGTTTCTTATTGAAATAGACTGGTTTCTACATGATAATTATTATCCTGCAGATTACTAAGGAGTGAAAACGCACCGGTAAGAGTATGCAGTCTCCAGAAATTAATCTGTGGCATACAACATCTGATTTTTTAATTTCTTTTGAGAAATGACAGAAAACGTACAAAATAAAGTAGTTCTGTACCAACCTGAAAGCCTGAAGAAGTCACCGTTCAAGATGACATAGCAACTACTTAAGTATCTGGTTTCTTCTAGACGGAATCTACATGGCTGGAAGAAAAAATCCTCTTTCCTCAAGACCCTATAAATTTTTGACAAGCCATTAGTCAGATTTTGACATGGGGACTCATTCTTGTTTATTTTTTGAGACAGCGTCTCACTCTGTTGCCCAGGCTGGAGTGCAGTGGTATGATCATAGCTCACTGCAGCCTCCAACTCCTGGGATAAAGTGATCCTCCTGCCTCAGCCTCCTGAGTAGCTGGGATTATAGGCACTAGCCACCACACTTGGCTAATTTTTCTTATTTTTTATAGAGACAGGGTCTTCTTATGTTTCCCAGGCTGGTCTTGGCAGGAAAACCCATTAAGATGAAAGGTGTCTACATAGTAAGTAAAACTTGTCTTTCAATAGTTATATTTTTTTCTCTTCAAGAGCACATTGGCCAAGAAAAACGTCATCTTGATGAAGGAGCTTCTTGCCAAACCAGCACATTTCTTCATGGTCGTAGGCAGAAGCAGTCTTGGCCAAAGTTAATTTTTATTTCTAGAGAATGGAAAGTAATGGATGAGAGAAGAACAAGCCTGGAGATGGGATGGGGTGTGGAGTTACTGTCTTTTTTGCAGTCACATGAGAAGGCAATTCCTGAGACAAAGCAATCACACCAGGATGAAGTACATTCGCTTTCTTGCTAACTGGCTAGCAGCTGTTTTCAGATGTCTGCCTGTGCTGGTTAAGTGAGCTGTGCTCAGTCACTTGCAAAGCCTTCTTCCATGTAGCTCAGCAGATGCCATCAACAGCTCTTCATTCTGATGGGGACAGGTTCTGTGAGGGCCTTCTAACTACAGCTCTGCCATGCTGGCAGCAAAGCAAGGGCCCAGAGCTCTCTGCAAAAGGCCACCCTCTGTCCACAAATGATGTAATGGGTCAGTGTCTTTCTCACCATAGTGACAGCAGTTGGCATGGAAACGGTTGTTCTTGCTTTTACACATCACCATTGTGCATCACCCAGGCTTCCCAAATGTGAGAAATATTTGCCTGCTTAGTATCCATTTCTTCTACCTCTAGGAACTGCATCAAGATTGTCTTTTGGGAAAGATGTGACCCATTCTGCATCTCTAAGTGTCAGCTCTGGGATTCTGCTAAATCGATTAGGAAAGTGAGAGGACTTTGCCGGCTGTTGCAAACTGAGGGAATATGCGCCCAAAGATGTTGGTGGCTATCTTTGCCATAAGCACTGTCGAATATGCTAGAAAATAAAGACAGATTAGAAGAAAAACAGACTTGAGGGAGTGAGAGAGACACATTCCTGCTGATAAAATTTGAGCAGCTGGATCAAGCCTTACCTGAACTTAACAACACCTTTAGATTTTTCAGTTCTATGAAACAATTTTTGTGCCCCCTTTTTTTTGCTTAAGGAACTTTGAGTTAGATTTCTGCCACTTGAACCCCAAAACATCCTGATGAATATACAGAAAAGTCCTAATGAAATGTTCTCCCTTTACAGAGATTTTCATAGGAATTGGGCACAATTAGAGATACCTCTGAAAGTTCCAGCTTTAAACAACCTGTATCTAGCACTGCTAGATATCATCTCATTAGCCCATGACTATTTATTTATCAAGAGACTACCTGCCAAGCACCATGCTGGGTACCATAGTGGAAGGGAAGAAGTCCCTGTCCTCACTGAGCCTACGGTCTAGCCAGAAAGATAGAACTAACACAGGCTAATACTTGAGCAGGTATTCTCACCTTTGGGGCCACAGCATGATGGTGAGTCACAATATATTATGAGGTGTGCCACAAGGAATTTGTGACTCATGAAGCTAAAGAATCAATGTTGGCAGATGATTTATAAAACAAATATGAATTAGAGTGGATTCAAGGTAAGCGCAATAATAATGTCATATTCATTCACTTGGTTCTCCAGAATGTTTTCCTGAGTGGGAGAGAAAGGGTTGGCATAACAGCTATCGCCCAGAAACCCCTGTCTCCAGGAGTGTGTTGCTCCGAAAGATGCCATGCGCCTTATGTGTGCCGGCAACGAGACCGGTATCAGCGTGAAGCAGTGGAGGAGTGCCAGCAGGACAACGGCCAGTGCTTGCCGCGCATTGACGAGGCACCAGGTACCGTGCATTACAAGGATTGTTTCATTTAATCTACGTGAGAAACCTCTATGTAGTTGTTTTCCTGTTTTGCAGATTAAAGAACAACTAACTGCTAAACAGAGTCAGTCTGTCTCAAGCGCTTCTGGAGTTCAGAAAAAGGAGAGATCAGTGAGGGCCGGAGTTGTTGGAAAGCGTCCCAAGGAGGACGTGTGACTTACGCAGGCCCATGAAGGATAAGGAGAATCGGCACAGGCAGAGGAGGCGAGGAGGGGATGCGGGCGCTGGTGAAAATGAGACAAGTGCAGTATGCTGGGGCCAATCTCGCCCAGGGGGCGCCTTTCGTGTCGATACCAGGACATTGCAGCACAAGTGCAACTGCCAGGCACCCACGGGCTGTCCCACACGTCCCGTGTCACCTCCGGGCCTCCATCCGTGCTGTGCCTTTCCCCTCACCCCCACTGGCTAAGCAGCTCCTGAGAGAGACTCTGGACACACTGAGGTCCTTTCTACCCTCTCTTGGGAAGAGGAGATGCTTCCTCCGGGACAAACAATGCAAACTATTCCTCCCTTGGCTGCCAGGTCCCGGGACTCCCCCTCTCAGCCCAACCCCAGCTGCAGACTTGTCCCCATGCTTCCCCTTCGCCAGCCCCAAGTTCTAGACCAGCCCCTCCTGTGTGCCGAAACATAGAACATAGCTGTCTGGTGCCCCATTCTCTCAGCTTCCTTCACTCAGCCAGCCAGCTGGTCTGGTTAGCCACGCGGCTGGTATCCTGAGACAAGACGTGACTCTATCACTTTCCATGTCAAAATCTTTACAGTTAAAAATAAGCATTTACTAAATGCTTAGTGCGTGCCCAGCACCGTGCACACAGTGGCACCCATTGCTTCGTTGAGTCTGCGCGAGGGGGCTATGAAATGGGACTAGTATCATCTACATTTTACAGATGGAGACTGGAGCTCAGCGACATTAGGTAAACGACGTGATGACGTTGGGAGCGAGGGCAGCGGCACGGTGCCGGACCGACGGATGCTCGCAAGGCCATGTTCTCCTGCCTCTCGGGCATCCGCTGTTGCCTTCGGAAGGAAATCGCAGGGCCTTGGCCCTCCACCATCAACGCTTGGTTTCGTTCTCTGGTCTCCACCTTCCACAGCGCCTGATGACACATTCCGACCGCCGGGCCAGGCCAGTCACGTGCAGCCCCCACCTCCGTGCTCGCGCTCATGCCGGGCGCGCTCCCAGAACGCCACCGTCGCTGGTTGATCCACCCTTAAAATCTGCTGCTTCCACGAGTATTTTCAATTCATTCTCTCACGTCATTGTTGTCAGGATTAATTTCTGCCTCCCCCAAGTGTGTCCTTCACACCGCTGTCGTAACACCTCTCACCGTCTGCCTTGCTTTGCTGTCACTCGTGTGTGGTTACTTTATCGCAGATCCCTAACACGCAGGAACTGGGTTTTACTCTTCATGGTTTCACGTGGGTGCTTGGGTCAAAGCCCCGCCGTTGTGGGGAGGCTCGGTTCTCTTGCTGCCAGAAAGCGAAAGGTCCTGCCCAGAACTTCTCTGCACCTTCCTTCATCCAAAGATGAGTCTTGTTCACTCACCTGTTTGTCAAATAGAGAGGAAGGGCTTAAGATGGAAGGGGACCATGGGTGTATCAGGGACATGGCGGTGAAAAGGCAAACACTGTTTCTCCCCCGGCAGGCTTAGTCCAATGTTTTCTCTCTGCTCCTTCCCGGAAGTCCTATCTTGTTAAAGTCCCCTGGCAATGCCAGCTCCACACCATGGTGGAAGCTGTCTTATGAACCTCCAAGGCGCATTGTCCTCCTGAGCTAAGAATCCTTAAAGTTAAGTTTCTTTAATGATATTGCATTTTAACAGGGATTCAGTCTCCCAAGATGATGACAATATGAGAGAATTTCTGGAATCAGACAAGGGGGATTCGGGGGAAAGGTGGGAGGTCTTTCCACCCCTGGAATTGCACCATAGAGGTGGATGTCCACCCTGCTGGTGAGAAAGTCTGGTTTTGCCTAGAGCACCCTACGTCCCCTTTGGTCTCAGTGTCTACGATCATTTGAACACGACAGTGAAAACAGCAAAGACACCTAGGGAACATCTTGACCAGCCTTCCCAGTTCACTAATGGAGAGAATGCCACCTCCCCCGAATCCCCCCAAGAGAAGTCACTTTCCAAGCTGACGAGTACCAGCTGGCCTGAATCTGGGCCCTCGAAATGCCCCAGAGTAGGAGGATTGTCCCATGAAAAGGGAAGGAAAGCAGGTTCATCCAGGGCCTTTCCTGGAACTTGCCACTTGTAATCGCATCAAGGTGACTTACCATGGACTTGGCTCTGGAGCCCAGGAACAGAAATGAGAGGAGGGAGGAAAGGCTGGGAAGGAGAGGCTTGATGCAGGGCAGGCTCTTCCCACTGCACCGTGTGTTCTCTGCTGGGGACACTCCGGCTTAAAAACAGGGCCAAGTGATGTGGTTAGTCTAGGGCCACATGATAGGGGGAAGGGGCCTTCCTCATTTGTCTGCCATGACCCTACCTTGGACTGAGTCACAGAGATTCTAGAACCTTCTATATGCATCCCTACATCTAGAGTACAATAGTGGATGCTCAATCAGTATTTATTGCATGAATGAGTCTCCTGGGAAGGATAATATATTAACATATTATCTGCTGCTAATAGCTCTGTGCAAATTAGTTTAAAATTAAAATGAGCACTTCTTTGATACTCTGCAGCTTATTAATGTAGTTCATGCAGAATCCCATTTAGTTTCCACGGCAATCTTGGGAAGGGTGTATTTGTGACCTTGAATATATTGCTTAATATTTCTTTGCCTCGGTTTCCCCATCTATAGAATGGAGCTCACAGTAGTTCCTGCCTCACAGAGATGATGTTAGAGTTAAGTGGCATGATGCCTGTAGAGCACTCAGAGTCCTCCCGTGGAGACGGTGACCTCTGCATGGCTAGGGCCTGTTTCTGCATTCCTAGAAGGCAGGCCAATAAATGGTGCCTTGGGATGTGGAGACAGAGCTGTGGCTCTCTTCTCACGGTCGCTATGTGGGACCCCAGCCCGGCTGGCAGACTGTCCCTCACCAAGACGGGATGCAGGCTGGTGGCCGCTTCTAGCTTCACAAACTTAGTCCAAGATTTTGCTTTGGAAGGCATTAGAGATTCTTTTTCCTTGGCTGTTTACTTGTTCTTGGAGCATGGGAAAAGCTCTCTGGAACCTTCGGGCAGTGTTAGCGTAGGACTAGAGAGAGAAGCTGGGAGGACAGGGGAGAGGAGTGGGATGGGGGTTGCAGTGACCCCAACCTTCTTGCCCTGACGTTTGCTCTCCACCGTCTTTTAAGCTGGATCTTCGCGAAGGCCCCGGGGCCGAGTCCCTTCTCTCCACTCTGCCTGGTAAACTGGTCTTGGCTCTCCCGGCTCCACTTTTCTCCTCTGCATGAACTGTGTCGCGATGTCTTAGCAGATCTTGCAGGGGATGGACTCTGGAAACACAAGACACAAGGGCAAGGAGGACAGACACGGGGCACAGAGAGAGGGAGAGGAAGTAAACTTAAAGGAAAAAGGGAGTAGAAGTGGGGGGTGGCGTGTGAGAGTGAGAAAGGAAGAAGAGTGAGAAAGGAAGAAGCCCAGACAGGGAGTGAGGCGGCAGTGCAGAGGGACCCTGAGCCAGGGGCAGTGGACTTCAGGGCTTGCAAGCAGCCAGCCTGTGGGCGGGATCCAGTCAAACATGGATTTGGGGGCTCATGCAGGATTTTAAAATTTGAAAAATTTCCCATAAAACCCAAGTTTCCAGCTTGACAGATCTGGTCGTGCTGGGTTCACATTTCTCCATGGCAACACGGAACAGAGCTGGGTAGTAGTGACTCCCTCTAGAGGAGGCACAGCCCTCCCCAGTTTGCCACAGTCCCCACCGCTCTCTATTGGGACATGCAGCCTGCTTCCTTCACTTAAATGATCTGCCCAGTTTCTACAGGTACCTGAGTTAGGGAGCTTTCATGTATATGTATTATTTTTAGTATCAGGACCATCTTCCTCTTTTCCAGCCATGCCCAATTACAGACCAAAGCACAAAGGCAGTAACTGAGGAGGGATGGTTTTGAAAGGAGAAGTAGAGAAGGGTGGAGGGGAGGAGGAGAGATGAAAGGGGAGGGAAAACTTGAAAGTGGAAAGAGAAAAATCCAGGCCAAGGGAGCGGGAAGGCAGACAGGTGGGAGAGCAGGAGGAATTAGCACTCTCTTTTCCCACCTGGCCCAACAGTCCCCTAGGTTTCCTTGAACAAGGCACGCAATCTTTGTGGGCCAGTAAGTTTCCTCATTAGTACAAGGTTGCATCAACATGTTCATCGTCAAATAATGAACTTTCCATTGGGGCTCCTCTGAGAGTAAATCAGATAGAGACTCTTAAATAAATTAATCAATGACAACACACTGTTTATATTAGCTTTCCTGGATGATTGATTTAATATTTATTGAGCTTAGAATTTGTGTTACCATGTGAACAACACCATTACTGCCTTCTTCCAGCTTGCATTAATTTCACAAAACAAAGCATTTGGTCCCAAGTGTTTCTAGGCTGAAGCTTTTATAAAGGGCAGTGGAGTTGTGTGGGTGGGATAGGGAGAGAGAGAAAGGTGAGGTTTGTTGTCGATTATGTCATTAGAACGTCAATCTTCAACACCCTTTAAACGGTTCTTGTCTTCCTGACTACCCAATGTTTACCAATATTGCAGCTGATTTTCTGTAAAAATGCCAAATGGTACACTACTTCTGAAAGAAAGAGCTCTCCTGCTAAGGAGGTTAAAGGATTTTGTTTATTTGTTTGGCTCTATCAGGATTAGCTCTTTAATCAATTTTTTCTGACCTAGTCAAATTGGTTCAGAAACTGCACACTTCATTCAACGAGTAATTCCCGGATACCTACGATGTATGAGACACTCTTCCAGGCACTGGGAAAAAACAGAAGCCACTTATCACTGGACACCCCGGCCTAGAGGGCAGAGACAGGAATTAAATAAACCCACACGGATCCAGGGTAGTTCCCAAAAAAGGTGGGAGCTGTAAAGTAATTTAAACCAAAGGAATGAACCTGCCCTGGCTCCTGAGTGGTGAGAAAGAACGTGCCCTGTAAAGGTCTAGGGAAGGGTGCTCCTGGCAGAGGGATCAGCATATGCAAAGATTTGGAGGTAAGGAGGCACTTCCTCTGTGCAAGACAGCGGAGGAATAGCAGCATTGTAGTTGGGAGAGATGGGCTTGCTGGAACCAGTGAGATCAGTTATGAAATATTTTAAGGGATATGTAGTTTTGTTACTATCAACTACCAATACTCATTAGAAGCAGGCTAATAAATAACTGTACTGCAGAAACCCTTGGGGGACCTGCTTTGACGAATAGAGAAGAACCATTTGTAATTATCATAGCAGGGTTGTCTGTGAATAAATTCTTCTAAAAATGCCCGATTTGATATCTTTAAAACAATTTGTCCTCTTAAGGAGTTTAAACATACTCTTGCTAATGTTAAGACTTTCTATTTGCAATCTAAGTCTTCTTTTCTTTCTCTCTTTGCCTCAAATAAGTTCTGAACTGCTCTTAGGAGCTTGGAATTCTTCACGGATTTTGAAAAAGTCAACACCAGCCAAGTTCTTGTCTGAATTATCACAAATTCTTAATTAACAACATCCGGATTTTTTAGCTATGACTAGAATAATAACAGTTGATAATTATTACATTGGTTATATATATTTGCCCATTTGTCAATTTCTGTTGCAGGTATATTATTAATCCCATTTTGCAAAGGAGGAAAATGCAGCTAAGAGAAGTCATGTAACTTGGCCAAGTTTATATGGCAAGGAAATGCAGGAGTCAAGATTGATCCTCTGGGCTACCTGCCTATACACATGCATTAGAAGCCAACTGGTATTTCTGGCCTCCCCTCTGCCACTAACTAGCTGTGTGACCTTTGACCTTGGGCTAGGTGCTTAATGTCTCTAGGGCTTAGGTTCCTCTTTGGTAAAAATGCTGCCATGATTTCTACTCAATCATGTCTCCTACATGCTGTGCAGTGGGCTGGATGCTGCATATACCACAGAAACAAGAGGCAGGAGTTAACTTCATAGAGATCACTGTCATATGGAAAGAACATATTATTCAAACGATCCCACAAATAAATATAAAATTCCAGCAGAAGTAGGTGCTCTGAATTGTTACACCAGTGGGCCTGGCCTAGCCTAAAATATCAGGGAGGGCAACCTGAGGCAGTGATCTTTGAACTAAGGCCTGAGTGTTGAGTGGAGTTAGCTAGGTGAGGGGGGTGGGCTGGTGGGATGGGGGATGTTCAAGGAGTGAGGACAGCCTGTGCAAAGGTCCTGTAGAGGGAGGGAACTTGGCCCTGAAATAAGGCCAGTGTGCTTAGAAGGTATCAGGAGCTAGGAAAGAAGAGAAAGCTGGAAAATGAGACAGGTCAACCATACAGGAGCCGGAGGCCATGGTAGGGCCCTCAGGGACCTAACATTTTCCAGATTTTATGACTTCTTTTTGTTGACTCCTATCTTTCTCGAAAACCTACTCCCTAACCCCTCTGTCCTCTTTTCTTTCAAAGGAATGGGAAGACGTGCTTAAGGGGGCACCATGCCAAGGGCGTTGACGTTGCTTCTGGCCAGTTTGCTCTGCCACTAGTCAACGACCAGCACGAACGGGGCTCTGCCCTGGTGTCGGGTCCCCTGGAAGCTGCTGCAGGCCAGTGAAACAGCACATTCCTTTCCAAGACACGAAAGTCCCTGACATTCGTTCCTTGGCAAAAGAACCAGACCTGCCAGGAAGGCCTGGTGGCCACGGCCTCGAATGCTGGAAAGGAAATTAATTTCGGCAAAAACACAGAGCTGAATGTCAGACCTTTACGCTCCCTGCCTCGGATGCTAATCTGGCTGGCGACAGTGGGCCACGGGAGACAAAAGGTTATGTAGCCACTTTGTATCTGATCCCCCCCACCCCCCGCTTTATTTCTGCTGGTGTGATGAAGGATTCAGGCTGCTGAGCTCTTGCGTTAATCAGATTCATTCCACTTTGTTAGGGAGGGCTGTTTTCTGGTGTCTCTGAGGAAATAAAGATGATGAATAGAGGGAAGTCTTGTACTTTATTAGCGTGGATGAGCAGATAGATCCCAGTAGTAATTAATCCCAGGATGTTTACACGTTTTTTCTTCTTTGTCAACCTAGAGTCAGGGTTTGCTGTTGTTGGCATAAAGGAAGACTGGAAGCTGAACAATGATGTTGTCCTTGTAGAGTTGAAAAGCAAGATGGCAAAATATTGATTAATCATCCCATGATGCTTAATAAATAGAGGTGTCCCAAACATCAAGACCCCAGGACTGTAATGAAAGGCTAGTTTCAGGTTCGCAGGACTCCATTAGGAAAGCTTAGAAAACCCCGTAGCTTAAGCCTGAGTTCACAAAGACCCCCCTTGTTTGATATTGGACAAGGAGGGGCACGTAGAATGCAAGGGCTTTCCAAACAATGCAAGACAGCTATGAATGCTTAAGGAAATTGGATTGTTTCGGAACTTTTGTATTAAGGGTCAGGCAGAAAATGCTTTTGTTCCAATCCAGGGATTATTCAACATCTTTCCAGAACATCCAATTTCCCCTTCTTGCCTTGTAACAACTGGAGAATGGCTAAAGGTCACTTGTTCCCAGATGATTTGAGTTGTTGTAGGGCTTCAGGGATGCTGTTACAAGCTTCCATTCCATTTATGCTCTAACCCCAAAACAGGAGATTTAAGTTTTGGTCCTGCCTCCATAAACCATGAACCATGTGACCTTGAGTAAATCACCTCCCCCCTCTGAAACTTAGTTTACTCATCTGCAAAATCAAGGGACTGTGGCCCTACAGAGCTTGAAATTTCTACATGGCTGAATTTAAAAGTCTGCATTTACGTGGCTGGGTGCAGTGGCTCACACCTGTAATCCCAGCACTCTGGGAGGCCAGGGCGGGAGGATCGCTTGAGCTCAGGAGTTCAAGACCAGCCTGAGCAAGAGTGAGACCTTGTCTATACTAAAAATAGAAAAATTAGCCGGGCATGGTGGTGCACGCCTATAGTACCAGCTACTAAGGAAGCTGAAGCAAGAGGATTGCTTGAGCCCAGGAGTTTGAGGTTGTTGTGAGCTATAATAATGCCACTGCACTCCAGCCCAGGCAACCTGAGTGAGACTCTGTCTCAAAAAAAAAAAAAAAAGAAAGAAAGTCTGCATTTACAGCAATTTTAGGTTTATTGGGCTATGTACATAATTGAACCAGGAGAGATACCCCTCCTGCTTTTTAGATACGTATTTGAGTGTGAGGGGTAGATTTGTTGTATATTTGGGGATTTTACCTATTTCTTCTTAAAGATTTTTTTTTTAAACTTCAAAAATAAACAGCTAAGAATTGTTTATAATTTGTACACTGTATATATAGGTGTTTCTAGAATTCTACAATGCTTAAAACAGTTTTTTCTCTGGGACATTTCATACACCTCTAAGTTTTTTTTGTTTTTGTAGATATTCTCATTTTGTTTTCAGACACTTTATTCCTCAAACATGGAAAGATCAGTGTAATAGATTGAGAATGTGCATTGTCTGAGTTAAGGAAAGCTTCTTGTGCTTTCTGGAGCTCTGAGCTTCTCATCTTGAATCTTCTAAGTTCTGGAAAGCTCTGCTTCTGCTAAGGCAAGAAGAAAAAAAAATTCTTGGAGGAGATCCAAAAGAGAGTCAGACTGTACTTCCAATGGTCTTTGGTCAATGCTAGCTTATGTGACTTGACAGGTGTCCTGCCCATGGCACTTGGCTCAAGAGAAAATGTCTGGGCCAGACGCGGTGGCTCATACCTGTAATCCTAGCACTCTGGGAGGCCGAGGTGGGAGGATCGCTTGAGCTCAGGAATTTGAGGTTGCTGCGAGCTAGACTGACGCCACGGCACTCTAGATTGGGCAATAGAGTGAGAATCTGTCTCAAAAAAAAGAAAAAGAAAAAAGAAAGAAATAAAAAGAAAATGTCCAAGAAACACCCACAGGTTTTAACAAAAAAACTCCACTTCACTGGAGATGTACCATTATGTGTTAGACCACCAGGCCAAACTAGTATCACCAAACAATAAATAAATAAAGGGAAACTTTACACAAGGTTGGCTTAAGGATGCGAAGTAGGAAAGAGCATCATTTTGTCTCTTGGGACTTAACTTCCAATATGAACTGAAAACTAGAGTTCACCACACTAATATTCTAACTCTATCAAACGAGATCAAAATCTCTGTTTCTAAATATGCCGCCGCTGAACCCAGACAGGGCCAATGTTTCATTTGGTTCAAATCCATGTTCTTTTACTCTGCTCACAGAATTACCTAAGTGATTTGGTAGCCAGCATTTCTCACTTGAGGAACCTTTAGAAATGGTGTGTGTATGGGATGGGGTGTGTGTGTGCCGGGTTGGGGGGTGGGGGGTGTTAGTGAAACCTTTGTGCTTTTTTTAAAATGAAATATCTATTTCTGAAGTTGTAGTTGGGGTCCTTCGTATCTTTGGTATGTGGTAAAATAAAATTTTGTGGATTCAACAGGTTTCTTTCTTTTCTTTTCTTTCTTTGTATCTTCCTTTTTTTGTGTTAGAAAAGCCAACACAGCTGTGAGGACTTTCACATACGATAACTTCAGACAGTTCCTGTTTGCCCAGTTCCCAGATAAAAGAAAAACAAAACGAGTGTGGGGTGGTTTATCTTTTTTTTTTTTTTTTTGAAACAGGATACATTTTTCCCATGTTCAGATCTGAAAATACTCAGCTGTAATTTAATCTACCTTTATTAGATTACCCAGTTATGTCCACAAAATTGTGGAATCCATCTTAAATTAGTAAGGTTAGGGAAGGAGCAGGCTGGATGTGAGAATTCCTGCTGCTCTGGCCTGACATGTCTTCCAGAGGGAGAGGAGAGTCGTGGGCGAAGCACTTGATTCACTAGGGACAGCAGAGCTCAGCACCCCTAGAGTGCCCCCAGTGGGAAGTCTACCTTCTACTTCTTCCATGATGATTTCCAAGTAACCCTCATCCTGAAATTGTATGGCGTAGAACTGTAGAACAGGCCAGAAATGGCCAGGTTGGCAGAAGTTTTCCGTCACTGATTTAAAAATGCTTTAAGCCTTTAAAGCCCTATGCAGGGTTGCCAGATAAAATACACCCAATTAAATTTCCATTTCACATAAACAACAAATAAAATTTTTTACTATAAGTACGTCCCAAATATTCCATGGGATATACTTATGCTAAAAAATTTATTCATGGTTTATCTGAAATGAAAATTTAACTGGACATCCTGTATTTATATTCGTTAAATCTGGCAACCAACTTCAAGTCACCCAAAAAGGCCACGGCACCACTCCTAGTAGCAAAACTAAAATAAAATGTAATAAGCCATGTAGCAGGTATGAATCTTAGGCCATAAATACAGGTGTGTAAGATATATCGCCATCTTCATTTTTCAAAGAGCAGCCTATTTTATCTCTGAGTGCCCAATCCAGCAGGAAATTTAGCATTAGCTATTATAGGGCCCTGCATCTTCCTGGGGTCCCATCTCAATCCAGGAGCTGTAGGTAGTGTCCAGAGAGCAGGGATAGGGCTCCAAACCCCAAGCTGTCATGGTGACCAGTGATGTGCTCATGGCTTAGGACTCAGAGGTCATCGTAGGCATAGGGGCTCTATTTTGAGTATTTTGAGTTCCCTATGGGGCTGGAGGATTTCTTTTTCCTTAGGCAAAGCAGCCTGCACTTAGGACTCATGTTTTATTTGATGACCACCTCATCCTAACGCTAATCTCTTTCTAAATTTTGCAAACTCTCTTCCTTTCTTTTCTGGTTAACTTCAAAGGCATTCTCTCATTTCTGGTTGGCCACAAAGGTACAGTTTCTTCAATAATTTCTAGGCCGTTATGGGATTTGGGGTTTTTGTTTTTGTTTTTGTTTTGAGATAGAGTCTCACTCTATTGCCCGGGCTAGAGTGCTGTGGTGTCAGCCTAGGTCACAGCAACCTCAAACTCCTGGGCTCAAGCGATTCTCCTGCCTCAGCCTCCTGAGTAGCTGGGACTATGGGTGCCCATCACCATGCATGGCTAATTTTTCTATTTTTAGTAGAGACAGTGTCTCGTTCTTGCTCAGGCTGGTCTCTGACTCCTGAGCTCAAGTGATCATCCCACCTTGGCCTTGTAGAGCACTAGGATTTCAGGCATGAGAACCGTGCCCGGCCTCTAGGCTGTTATGAAGAACAGGAGGTGTTGTTGCCTTCAGGTCATTCTTGCTCCCCTTCTGCCCCCACACAAAATAATTCATGAGGGAGGAATTCTTTCTGGGTCTGCCTATCATTCAGTAAATATTCTCTTCCTTTCTCCCTTCCCCCAACCCCCACATCCAAAGGAGCAGTCTTCTTTCCTGACGCACTGATGTTGGCTTTGTCATGTGACTTGCTTTGTCCAATGAGATATTAATGGGCATGACCAAACTCAGGCTGGAGACATGTACATGTAGTTGGGTGTGCCCTCTTGGACCTCTGCCATTATCATTGTCACTGTACAAGGAGCATGAGACCTGTCAAGCTGACCTGGACAAACTCACAACTTTGAGCCAAACCCAGCCAAGCCTGGCCTAGATCAGCAGAACCCCAGCCAATCCCTAGACATACGAATGAGAAATACAGATTATTGTATGCTACTGAGTCTCAAGGTGGTTTGTTATGCAAAATAACTAACATATGCAGGCACAAATGAGAATTCATATTTTGGTAGATTAGTGAATTGGCTTGACATACTTAATACTCAGCTGTGATATTAAAACATTTATGACATTCAAAAATTACAAGGCATGAGGCTGAAAGCCCACGGCTAGCACACTCTCTCTCTCCATAATATCTGATATCATTCTCTAAATTATTTATTCTTTGTAATAGCTAGAATTCATTTAATGTCTTGAAGTTTACAAAGTGCCCACATGTCCGTTATCCATGAGATCTGTTTTACAATTCAATAGTGAGGTGAGGCTGATAATCCAATAGCCCCATTTCATGAAGAAATTGAATCTGAATGTGAGCAAGGTTGCTCCCAACGGAACCAGTCAGCTTTGAGTTCTAGATCAGTGTTAAGCCTCTAACCAGATCTTCTTACTCTTCCTACCATACCATGGTTGCCCCTAGAACACCCAACACAGGACCAAACACTTTATAGTTCTCAGTAAACACCTGAGAAGTGCTGGAGTGACCAGAGTTATACATGTAATGCCAAAACTCCCGGGCAACATTTCAATAGAGGTTCTCTCTCCATAGCCTCTATTAATGCTTCTTAGATGCTATTTTTAATATGTTTTAGAAATTCTGGTTTAAGTAAATTAAATGTCTTTTCTGTAGAACTTTTAAGTGCATCTGAAAGGCTTGTATGACGTTCGAGGCGAGGAATAGCGTGTACTTCATTTCGGAAACTTGTTTGACCATGGAACCTTTTTATCAGAATTCATCCTGCTAGATTAGGGTTCTGTGGAAACCACTTTGGAAACACTAGCCTATGTCACTGAACTGCTCTGGTTCTTCCCTTTGGCATCTTTCTTGTGTGCCACTCAGAGCTGTTGGTGCAGCAGGTACCTTCTGAGCTCTTAGAACTTTTGTTAATGATTCACTTTTAACTCCAAGAAGCTTTTAACTTTAGGGGGTGATAACTTGCTGTATTAATTAAGATTCTTTTAGTTGCAAACACAGAAAGCAACTTTAGTTAACTTAGTTGAAGATATTAGGAAAGCTCGGAGAATCATAAGAGTTGCCAATTAGCATTTGAAACCAGGGCAGTTTGGGGGATTTCAGCCCTAGGAGTCATTGGAAATACCATTCAAATAACTCTGCTGCAGAGACATCCCTGTCTGCATCTCTGCACTGAGTTTTGGATTCCTGGCAGGGAGAAACTGATCATCCTGGCTTGGGTCAGATGTTTCTGCTCCAGGATTACTCAGCCACAGAGACAGGACAGAAGGTACCACTGAGGCAACCGCTGTGATCTTGGCAGCTACCCTGATTCACGTACCCTGCATCTGGCATGCAGTAGAGTCATAGCTTTTGGGGAGGTTGGTTTGAAGTTGGTGTGTACACCTAAATCTACCCTTGAAAGTCCATTACATTTTCCCCCATGGTTGGAAGACATTGCTGTTTCTTCCTTTGATGGTCAAACAAGGAAGCTTCGAGACCATACTGTATTAAAAAACTCGAATTTCCAACACAGATTCACGCTTGGCCTGGATGAACACTTTTGCGATGAGAGCCTCCCCTGAAACCAAGGCGCAGTTGCTCAGCAAGCAGCGTGGTGGGCGGGCTCACCTTCGCTTTCCCAATCCTTTCTAGCACATTCTCTCCTCTTTTGCAAAATGCACGAATTCGAATTCATAGAGTCCAATGTGTCTGTGACGCGACTCCACCTTCCACAGAGATGGATTAATACAATAGCCCTAAACAAATCTGAGAAGTAAGAGGTTAATATCCTCCTTGTTTATTACTAAAAAATGGATGAGGTCCTCAGAATGGTGTCCTGAAAAAACAAGGGGAGTTTGGTGGTGGGGGGGGGGGTATTTTTTGTGCATTGATTCAAAGGCAATCTAAACCTCTACTTTTGTAAACAAGTCAAAACTGAGATTTTCTTCTGCCTCCTGAAATTTCAAATTCAGAAGAAAATTAGGTATTAAAAAAATAAGCCCCCAGGGCACCACCACCTACTACTACGCTGTACCTTGGGGTTTTATTTGAATACATTTTCTTTTATTGCTTTGTTCTCTTTCCTTGCTGTAATTTACAAAGCAGTGTGGGAAAATGGTTAATACAGAATAAAAGTTAAAATTAAAACCACTTTTTCCACTATAGTGCTGTCTCCTTCCCACCCCCTCATCCCTGGGGGCCTGTTCAACTGCGTTTAGTAGCACAAAGGCTACTGAGTTTTAGAATTACATTCATAATCTTCCTAAAATGGATTGATTTCCTAGCTCTAGGACAAGATAAATGATTAGTGACTATGGTTGATAATATGAAGAGAATTGATAAATAAGGAAACAACTTCATTTTAGGGTGCCTGTAGAATTCTGGAAATCTGTGGCATTTTAGCTCAAATAACTCTTTATTTTATTTTGTTTTTCTGGAGACAGAGTCTCGCTCTGTTGCCCAGGCTAGAGTGCAATGGCATCATCATAGCTCACTGCAACCTCAAATTCCTGGGCTCAAGTGATCCTCCTGCCTCAGCCTCCCAAGTAGCTGGGATTATAGGTATATGCCGTAATGCCCAGCTAATTTTTCAATTTTTGGTCTTGCTCAGGCTGGTCTCGAACTCCTAGGCTCAAGCAATCTGCCCGCCTCGGCCTCCCAGAGTGCTAGGATTACAGGCATGAGCCACCACACCCAGTCTCAAATAACTTTATGTTTGGAAATGACACTGGTTTGGGTCCAAATAGTCCCCAAGAAGAACTACTACTGTTGACAGGTTGTGCCATCAGACTTATTAGATTGGTCAGAACAACTTCTGTTTCTCTCTGCCCACCCGAGGGATTGAATCTTTCCACCTTGCCAGAAAGATCCCTCCACCCAAACCAGGTTTTTCCATCATCCAAGTCTTTGTTGAGCATTTGCAAAGTGCCAGGCACAGTGTTGGCCACTTTGACATCTATTATTTGGTTTAATCCACACAACAGCTTTTTACAGATAAAACATGTTAAAATCCCATTTTATAATGAGAATATTGAGAGATCAAGATGATGAAAAACATTGCCTTTGTCAGACGGTTCTACTCCCAGTCATCATCATCATCATCATCATTCAAGTGGACAGAAAAGAAGGGTCACTCAGATTATGGGATAAATGTGGACGACTGAACCAGTACCCGTGAGATAAATGGGTTAAGTACGATAATAGCAGCATGTCCAAGGCATGGTGCTCTGTGTCTTTAGGTATCATGTTTAATGTAATTGTCACATTGATGCTATGAAGTGAGTAGTGAGATGGGTCTGTATTAGAGGTGGGGAAATGGAGGTCTCAGGGAGGTTAAGCGATTGCTGGTAACTGAGCACTGGGCTTCCCTCCTGCAGGCATAGCTTAGGTAATGAAGCAGATATCAGTGATGAAGGACATTGAGATAAGTGAGAACAGCTTCACATGGCAAGTAATAACAAAGATGACTCCAAGTGGGATGAAAGGTCTTCTGCTTAAGCCAGCATACACGGCTGGAACACAACACCCAAGTGTTTGGGAACGTGACTAGGAAGTTATCTCTGAGTCATGACTCTGTAGAAAGTCCAGGACAAGAGGCTGAGTGGTTGCCGTTAGTCAGGAAGTTTTCTAAGACGAATGAGATGCACCCCTTCTCTGCCCTCCACGCACAAGGTACACTTGACCAGGGGCTCTCTAGTGCCAAACATGCCTCACTGTTTTCATGGGGAAATCAGGAATCCAAAGAGTGTTTGAGGATGAATATGTCACAATTACATCTGACCTTTTTCTCCTTCACTACCTTCCAGCAAACAGAGGGATTCTATTTTTAAGTCAAACTGTGCATTGGCTATCTCTCTGAAACACAAACTGTGTTGAATTTGTAAAGGAAGCAAAGCCCTTTCAATAAAGGAATGAGCTTTAATAGATCAATTAGCAAATTGGCAGAGATTGAGACAAGGGACAGTGGGATTTGGATAATGATGTGTCTCCAAGGTGCTGGGAAGTACTGAACAGACAGATAAAATGATAGGATGTCTAGGATTTGCTTCACAATATATGGGAGTGGGAGGCAGGAAGGGCAATGGATAGGAGTAGTAAGGAATACAGATAAAATCAGATAAGCCATGGCTTGATATTTGTTGAATATCTGTGATGAGTAAGCTGGCAGTCATTATACTCTTCTATATTTATCTGTTTAAAATTATCTATAATAAAAAATAGCTAAAAAGAAAATAGTATGTATATGGTCTAGTCTTCTGTTCCATAAAAAATTGCATCCTGCTGGGAATATGAATGTGCCTGAGGGGATGGCCTGGCTTTCCTGCACAAGGCTGGGTGCACACTACATCCAGTCTCTAAGTCCTGTCCCTTCGACCTCCAAAGTTTGTCTCAAATCTTTTGATTTCTCTGTCTCCACTGCCACTACCCTAGTCTTAGCCACCACCAGCATCACTTGTTCAGATGACTGCAGTGGCCTCCTAGTTGGCCTCCCTGTTTCCAGCAAGAATATCCATTTCTAATCTTTTCTCCATACAGGAGATGGAGTGATCTTTTCAAAATGCTAATTTGATGCTTTCATGAGAAAAAAACGAGGTACAGAAGAGTGTACATAACTTTTGTGTAAGAAGGGGGAAACCACATATGTGTATACACAGACACACACACACACACACACACACACGCTAATTGTGTCTATTTGCAAAGGAAAACTCTGCAAAGATAAGCCAAAAACTAATAAAAATAACATTAATAAAAACATAAGGGAGGAGGAACACAATGGAAGGCATAGGTTGCAGCTGAACTTCTCTAAAAGGGAGGAATTGGGCAGTCACCCCTGAACGTCAAAATAGTTTTGCTTTCCTGGGATAAATCTCACCTGGTTATGATGTCTATTCTTTTTATTTGATACTGGATTCAATTTGCTAATATTCTGTTGAGTATTTTTATGTCCATATTCATGAAGAATATTGGTCTGCAATTTTCTTTCTGTGTGATATCTTTGTCTGGCTTTGGTATCAAAGTAATACTGATCTGATAGAATGAGTTGGGAAGTTTTCCTTCCTCCTACATTTTCTGTAAGAATTTGTAGATTTGCTATTATTCCTTAAATGCTTGATAGAATTCACCAATGAGGCCATCTAGGCCTGAGATTTTTTTGTGTGGGAAGATTTTAAATTACTAATGTAATTTCTTTACTTGTTATGGATCTATTAATATTCAGATTTTCTATTTCTTCTTGGGTCAGTTTTGGTAATCAATGTTTTTCTAGGAATTTGTTTATTTTATCTAAATTGTCTGTTTGTTGGTATAAAGTTATTCAAGTTATTTCCTTACCTTTTTAATTTCTGTGGAGTTGTCAGTATTGCCATTTTCCTTTGTAATTTTGATATATGTCTTCTCTTTTTCTTGGTTAGTCTAATTAAAGATTTGCCAATTCTGTTGCTCTTTTCAAAGAATCAACTTATGATTTCATTAATTTCTTCACTTTT
>NW_012147190.1:1394469-1416630 GCF_000956105.1 Propithecus coquereli | reverse complement strand
AGAGCTAGTAATGAATGCCTCTTTATTTACCCTTTTAAGCCTAGCTCAGATGTTGTTTCTGTAGAAAATTTCCTATGGCCTGCCAAAGTTAATCATTCCCTACTCTGGGCCATTGTACCTTATGTACACATTTGTAATTCCATTTATATCGCACCATACATTATTTTTTGCCGGTTTGTCTCTTCAACCAGATGTGTGCTTTGCGCAGCTCAGACTGTGCTTTATTCTCACCATCTTTCTGATACCTAGCAACACACCGGGCCCAGAGTAGAAGCCTAATACAAACGCAAAACCATCCAAACTTTCAAAATTATCAAAATGCAAAACTGTAAATACATTCATATCTGTCTTTAGCAGATATTACAAATAAAGGAATATGTTGCATTCAGGGCCATAGGAAAAGATTTCTGAGTGACTTCTGATGTGATCAGAAAACGGGGGCACTCCTTAGTAGAATGACACTGCCACCACCATTTCAAGTCTTCCTGTCACTCTGTCACTTGCCTTTGAGACATAAACTAGTCATTGTTACTTTGTATTTATGTTGCCTTTTCTCTGTTAAGATTGTGGTACGCCACATGGCCAGTAATTATTATTTTTCAAAAAATTTCTGGGATTACCATACCTGGGAAGAATAAGTTGGAGGAAAAATAAAGCAAATGAATGTGGCATTGTGGAAAGTCCGGTGGCCTGTGTTTCCCTCTGTATCTCAGATAAGCCATTTCCCTCCTTTGGGCCTTAGTTTCCTTGTCTATAAATTCAGATCTCACTGGATGATCTGTGAAGCCTCTGGTATGTTCCAGAGTCTGTGACATCTTTACCTTAAAGAAATAACAAAAGGCAGTAATAGATTCCTGCAGCACTGCTAATCTTGTGCTCTGAGAGGTCACGTGTTTGGCCAGGGGATCATCCCTCGTTAGAGGAGGAATAAACAAAACCTGTTATCTGGCTGGCTCAGGACCTCATGTTGCAATTTATCTTCTTATCTCATGTAGGATGGGGAGTAACCTGGAGCAATGATTCACAGCCATTCTAACCACCATGTTTACCATGTAAAATAAAATACTCAATGGGATAAATAGAAATATAGGGCCTATCTAGGAGGAAGGACAGAGAGTAAAACAGGTAACCTAAAATTTTATTTTCCCATCCCCATCCCTGCTATAAACACCTTGTTGGCCCAGAATTCAAGGTTAGCAGACATGTGGCAGACAGACCTGCCACTCCTGACTGTTGTCCACGGTAGACATTGCTAATTGATTATAGCACTATTTTCCTCTAAGATTACACTGGAAATCTTTCTCAATGCAGTGCTTCTCCAAACGCCAACAATTGATTGGAGTTGCCATATAAGCTGAAATCTATTTGCATCTTGGGCTCAAATTTCCCCCTGATTCATGCAGAAAAAGTAATTAAAAAATGATTTGTAATGTAAAACAAATAAGGGAACTTGGGCAAGTAGTTACCTACTTTGGGCACTAATTTGTAAACAGAAAATTCCCAGACCCCTCCATTCAAGCATTCTGTGTCTTTTTTTGATACTTGAAGTTCTTTTCCTTTTGGGATATCATTTGGATCTTAGACTGCTAGCATCATTGTGATACTATGTGCATCTGTGTGATACTACTGTCCCAAAGCTCTGACTTCTTCATGACATAACAGGATTCAGGTGGCCTAGAGTATGTCTGGACATTTTAGACATGAAAAGCGGTACATGTTCACGCAACTGCCAGGGCCATGAAGTATCTTTTGTTACTCTTCCTCAACTTCCAGACAAGTTTTCTGGGATTGCAACAATCATATTAGGCTTAAGTGAAGCTTGGCTGATGGTGTCAAAAAAAACCCTACAGGGCTTGCATCTGTTAAGCAGTTATTACTAGCATCTCTCTTTTTTTTTTTGGCAAGAAACTACTTTTTCTTGTCTTGTTTTGGGCTTAAATTGCTTCTATTTGTCTTGGAGACTAGATCAATAATCTCAATCTCTTCTCTCTCTCTTTCTCTCTTTCTTTCTCCCTTTCTCTCTATGTCAATAATTCTGAAATACACTATTTGTGTTTGTGTGTGTACAGGAAAAGCAGGGCAGATGGCAGAATAGCAGAGAGTAGAAGAGGAGGTGTGTAAGAATGCTAATAGAAGGGTAATAGATAATATTTGTTGAGTACTTTCCATGTATCAAACACGGTTAACACATTTAATCTTGACAACCTATGGCAACCTATTATTAATCACCATTTTACAGATGAGAAAATTTAGGCCTGAGGGTTAAGTTATTTTTCCAGAGTCCTACAGTGAGTTTGTTACAGAGGAAAATCTGTGAGTGATGTCTCTGTCTGATGTCTCCCACCATATCACACACTTCTCCCAATCTAAGACTGTAGGACTTACCTCAAATCACCCCAAGGCATTAGTCAAGTTTATTGCAGTGTAAATAACAGGATATCCAGCATCAGCAAACTGTTCCTCTCCAACCAATGGCTCTGCTTTTGGTTCCATTCTCGGACCATCTCTCCCTTCATGGTGGCAAGATGGCCACCACCAGCACTGGACTTGGATCCTGTGCCTTCAGCAACTCCAGTAGGAGAAGCAATTCTTCTAGATGAATTGGAGAAACACAGTTTTGAGCAAAAAAAGAAAACTATAGAAGACTACAGATAACATTTTTTAAATGAACACAATCAAAACTACACTATACATTTTTTAGATAAATATACATGCATGATAAAATATTTTTTAAAAGCAAAGAACATTTAAAGAAAAAAATCAGCGTAATAGTTGCCTGGGTAAAGGAGGAGAAGGTTCAAGAGCTTGACTAACATTTGGTCAAGCAAAGAGTCTTTGTCAATACTATAGTGGAAGGACTATAAAGGGCTTCTTTATCTGGCTGTTCATTTGTATCCTTTGTAATAAATGAGTAAACAGTTCCCTGAGTTCTATAAGCTGCTCTAGCAAATTAATTGAACCCAAGGAGAGGGTCATGGGAAACCCAGTTAGAGCTGGTCAGTCAGAAGCACAGGTCATAACCTGGGGCTTGTGATTGGCATCTGAAATGGGCAGGGGAGTATTCCTCAAAGCTTGGCGCTTGTCCTCCAGGCCACATCAGAAGAATAAGAACAAGTGTTTTGGGGGGAAGGAAAGAGAAGTTTTATTATTTTGCCAGCAAAGGAGGAAAAATGGCAGACCTTCTCATCACAAAATCCAAATTTCCTGAACATTAGCAGAAATAAGAGCTTTTAAAGGGAGGGCCCCTCAGGTTCAGGCTATTGTGGTTAACTATTTAATCATCCTCTCTGCCAAGCCAGCCTTGCCGGAACAAAAGGCCTTCTCCCTGCTCCTCCCAACCACTGGCCTGAGGCAGGGATGCAGGTTTCAGTTCTCAAAAAGAGTGGGGGAAGTTTCAAAGAGACAGAAAATATTTTTGCCGTTCCCCACTCCATTCCCTGTTACAGGAGGGGGACAGTCTTGTGGGACTGAGCCCTTAACCTGTGGGATCTTGTGCTATCTCCACGTAGATAGTATCGGAATTGAATTATAGAACAGCTAGTTGGTGTCTGCTGGAGAATCTGGTATTAGCAGCGTTCTGATGGGTAACTATGTTAAGAGAGAGGAAAAAAAATGGTTCATTTTTTCCTTTGGAGTGCTCAATAAATTTTTAAAAAATTAACAGATCAAGGAATTTGTAGATGAATTTGAGTCCTTCTTGTCTGGTCCTGCTTCAGCTATGATTTATTGTTGTTTCTTCCTGCTCTAGGGCTTGCCCCTTCCCAGTCACGACACTCCAGCATTCAGAATCAAGCCATCATTCACTTCTTTTCACTGATGTCTACTAATTTCAGAGTCGAACATATTTTAATCAGGGGCCAGATCAGCTCCTTACAGAGAGGAATTCCTATCATCCTCTCTCAAATGTACATCCAAGGGCAGAGTTCACATGAAGACCCAGGCAAAAAATGCTCCTCTGGCTTGCTCTCAGGTCAAGAAATTCATTCTGGGAAGATTCCCATGTAAGTAAGAAATCTGACGCTACTTGTCAAAAAATGTCATTCAGATCTAGCGCTGCTTTAGCATGAGGCCTGCTGAAATGGTGATCATGTTGGCTGTCTGAACACTCATTTTTACCGTTTTGTAATGGAAGTCTAAGAAAAATAGCTCAGTAAAGCAAAGGAAGAAAAAGCAAGAAATAGTCTTTGTAGACAGGGTAAATGAAGCTCAGGTATTTTGAGGGTGTCTAACAATTGCTGCCTGGGTGCTCCTGTAGCTATGGATGAATGTGCTCCAGCACTGCCCTGAAAGAAGGATGCAAGAGACTCGGGCCAAGTTGCTGATCCATTTTCCAATGGTGAAATGCTCTGCTAGGTGGACACTAAACAGATGCCTTCTCAGGATGGCCAACAACGGTGGAAAAAGTCACAAGACAGTGGCATTTTATTTTTACCTGATAAACCACAACCATGATGTGTGCTTGGCACCCACAGACAAATCCTTCATCCTCAGCCCAGCCCCATGTTAACAGAACTCTATCCTGATTGCACCAAGTAATAATAATTTGCTTCTGTCCGGTTCATTCTTTTGCCTGGCCAGCATGTTGCAGAATTTGGCTAAGATTCTTGTTGTGATCTCTGGAGCCAAAGAGTTAGTTGGCTCAAAATTGGTGCATCTTGGGCAGTTCTGTTCATTTCATACATCCCAGGTAGGAGGGAAGGAGAGAGACTCTGTGTTCAGCTGAGAATGGAATCCCACCACCTAAAAGAGAGGGAAGAGTGAAGAAAGAAGAGGACAGAAACATAAAAGAAAAAGACAACAAGTGGCCCAAGGCCACAGCTGGTCTAGGACAGAGAATCAGCAGAGGGTCATGGTTTTGATGAACAAAACTGCGTTCAAATCCTGTTTTTGCTACTTAACTGCCTGTGTGATTTGCAAGAAGTTGCTTAACCCCTCGAAGCCTCACTTTCCCCTTCTATAAAATGGGATCATAATACCTACCTTGAATTTTGTTTTAAGAAAAATACAATGCATAGCACACGGTGATCCCTCAGTAAATGGCTATGTTATTGTTATCATCATTCCTTCCTTTGGATGGGGTCTGCCTCTTTTTTCTAAGAATGTGTGTTATCTACACATCATAGACACCAGTATTGTCATGGGGAATTTGGTATTGTTTGAGGAGTCAGAAAGACCACCACCTGTACCACACATCTCCCAGACAAGCCTGGCGAATGGGGCCCGGAATTCTAATTGTTGGAGTTAATCCAACAGGCAGTGAGCCTCCTCCTCTCTTAGCCTTTGATGTGAATGTGTTATCCATGAATGTGTAGTAACATCCTAGGGCTAGGAGTCTTAAACCATTGCATTACACAATCATGCTTTTTTCTCCCACCCTCTTTCTTTTATGGGGGCAGGAGTGCTTTTCTGGTCACCGTTAGGCAATATGAAGCACCCTGGTCACTGTAATTCCTGACATGCAATCTCACTTGATCCTAAGATGGCCAAAAGGTCAAAGCTCCCATCCTCATTGGTATCTGTCATCCTCTGCTCTCTCCACTAGGGAAGAGGGCCGGCATCCTTCTTGCCCCACCCTCCCTTCCTGACCACCTGTTCCTTCTCATTCATGGCCCTGTGTCTGGTTCAAATGGACTCTTGGCTCTGGAATATTCTGGGGGCTCAAGCAAATTCCAGCACTGCAACCTCTTCTTAGCTCACCATGGGCTTTAACCAGACCAGCTCATCTTTTGCACTTCGAATTTCAGCCTCTGTGTGCCACTGCTAAGCCCCCGGCTCCCCTGGCCAGCTCCTGCCACCAGTTTAGAGGGAAGTGGGGTGGTCAGGGGATGAGACTAACAGCGCAGTCCTCCCCAGAGAAATCTTTTCCGCACAGCCTCTCTCCCCACCTTTTTGTACCCTCGCTATGGGCAAACGGTTCTCAAAGGAAATTTCTGCGTGACGGTCTGCCACAACTCACTTTAGCATTTGATGTGTGTCGTGTCTTGGCTTAACACCTGGTCACATAAACCTGTTCCCAAGGGCACCGTGATAAACGTGGTGCATCTTCTTGGAGCGTGAATTTTGGTCACCGATTTGTGGTGAGAAGGGCAGGTGTTGAAGGGAGTGTTTGCAGGGCAGGGGTTTGAATACATTAACTGGTAAGAAATTCCAATAAAAAATAAAGCAGGTTATACTATAGAAAGCAAAATTGAATACACATTAAAGTAAAACATGAGACTTCAGAGGAATACCTTATTTAGGGCAGCTTTTTGGAGCAATGTCTCCAGCCCACCTTTCCTCCCCTTTCCTCCATACTGGGAGTAAATGTTCACACTTCCCTCCTGTTAGGACAGTGCTTAGGGGTGGGTGGGAGGAGGCATTTTTTGAAGTTTTGCCTAAAGACATCATCAGCTATTTACGAATTGCAGTGCAAATAGCAGTAAGTCACTCAGAAGCGCATCAACCTATTGACCTTCATTATCACATTTCTTGCAGACTTATATATTAAATTAGCAGGATGAGGAGGCAGAACAATAGTGTGGCTGCTTTGTGTTTTCTGGCAGAATACAGGAGTAGGTAGAGTAGAAAGAATTTGTTGGAACTGCGCTGTTCAGGATGGTGGCCTCGAGCCACGGGTAGATACTGAGCCTTTAAAATGTGACATGTCCAACTGAGATGTGCTGATGTGTAAAATATAGCCTGGATTTCAAAGTCCTAGTATAAAAAAAAGAGGGAAAACCGTCTCATGGGTAAGTTTTCATATTGATTACATATTGAAAATAATAATATTTTGGATATATTGAGCTAAATAAAATGTTATTAAAAGTAATTTTACCTTTTTAAAAAAACTTTTCAGAACTGTGACTAGTAGAAAATTTAAAATCACATATATGGCTTGCATTTGTGGCTTGCATTCTATTTTTATTGTACAACTCTGTCTTTAGATAATCTAATCTAGTGGTCAGTGAACTATGGCCTGCAGGTCACACCCAGCTCACTGTCTGTTTTTGTAAATAAAGTTATATTGGAACATGGGTACATTCATTCCTTTGCATATTGTCTATGGGTGTCTTCATGCTTTAATGGCAGTGTTGAGTTATTACAAAAGAGACTGTCTGGGCTGCAAAGCCTGACATATTTACTATTCTCTATACACTAGAAAAAGTTTGCAGACCCCTGGTAATTGAACTCTTTCTATATTTTCTGGATGAGAAAGCAAAGCCCAGAAAGAGAAATGACTTACCCCAGGGCACATGAACACTCGAGGACAGGGACAGGGTGTCACCTCATCCCTGCTCCCTGCACTACACTGTGGCTTGGTTTACTTGATGGGGCTGGTGGGAGGAAAGCATTCCACCAGTGAGGATGAACTCAGCTTCCGCTTCACACTGAGACACTCACCTCCATCCCAGGGCACAAGAAGGCCTGAGAAAGGGCAAGACACAGGGAGAAGGCTCACAGAGAGGGCTGGAGCCCACCCTGGCAGGGGCATGGGACGGGAGTCCCCGTGGTAACTTGCCTATTGCACTATTTTGTTACACATTATTTCAGAAATATCCGCACTGAATCACAATTCCATGCTATCTCCACTGTATCTTAGAGGGTTGATACAAAAACTCCATTTAAAGAATATTGCTGAGCTTTTACAAACTCCTTTTGAAAACTACTGACCATTATATTACTCAATGGTCTTTAAGAAGGATAAGCCACATGATACATTTCTCTTAGGATTTAGCGCCAGGAAAAATGTTGTCCCTCCAGATGGACTTTCATAGTGGTTTTTAATTTTATAGAATGAGAACTCTATAACCCAACATGTGCTCATTTTGTGTTGGCTGTCAGGATGATTGGAGATCTGTGCTTAATTCCAGTTACCGGCTCATCAGAGGGGTCTATCGTATTTATACCGTTGGGTCTCACTTGGTTCTGAGCCTCTGTATGAACTGTTCAGGTCCGGTAATACATTTCCTTTCGCACTTACTGTGCTACCTCCTTTGTGCTTTTTTCACAAATATTTATTTAGGACTAATTAAGAGCCACATGCTTGAGATACAAAAAGAAATAATCTCTATTCTCAAGGGATTTACAATACCTATGCTGAAGTAAAGAAAACCCCTTACCCACTGGATATGTGATCAGCAGTGGCAGTTGGCCCTTTAAGTGGAATAGGGGATACCCTGTATGGTGTGATTTCATGAACCTCCTAACGCTCTCCCTAGTATGCCAAATATCACTTTCCTACAAACTACAATCAGGATGGTAGATACATAAATCGGCTGCTCCCAATTTCTGTGCCCGTGGCAGACATCACTAACGAACCACAGTATTATTTTTTACTGACCTGTTTTGTTCAGGTTGTGACATGAATTACATAGCCACTGCCGATCAGTCAGAAAGGGATCTTGAATATATGCCTTCTAAAAATCCACAAATAGAGGATCATTCACTGGGGGAGAATTATAGCTTCCTATTAAAGAGTAAATGATTGTAGGAGAAGCAAAACCACATATAAAGTGATATTAGTCATTAATACTTTAGCATAAATTAGATTACCTCTTTTTTTTTTTTCTGGTAGTAGGCTCACATATGTAGTTTGATATTAAAACATTGGCCATCGGGAGCTGGTAACGAAGCAAAAGTGAATGATTTGAGGAGGGTTCAGAACAAACTTTTGCCTACTCTACCATTTTGCATATCAGTGATAGTCCAGCTGGATAATAAAGAATCCCTAAACCCTCTCTTGGCCTTCAAGGACAGGATTTTTGCCTCAAACTGCCATCTCATTCCATTTCTCGTTGCATTCTGTCTTCTTTCTCATTATACATTCTTCCGAACTGTAATACTCCTGAACACATGTGTATTCAAAGGAGATTAATCATTCAAATACCATAATTAGTTCAAGAATTGTGTCTTTTCAAGATGGAAAGAGCTAATTAATTTTTTTTTTTTCTCCCAGGGAACCTGCTCTCAGATGTGAGCTAATTAGTAAGCTGCACATCAAAAGAAGTGAAGTGTATCTTGTAAATAGGATTTCATTTAAAACAGATCAAAGGAAGATTTACCAAATCACTCCCTCATTCTCTGATTTCTTTAAGCATCAAGCAGACGATGAGGAGAACAACAAGTCACCAGCATGATAAACGTAGCTCCAAAAGAACAACTGTGATGCCCAAGTCAAATATTAATGAGGAAAGAGAACCAAATATATTCAGGGTGGAGTTTTACTTATTTGGAGTTTCATGGTTGAGTTTCTGATGTAGACCAGGAGGGCAGTGATCTGTGTTGGTGATCTAGTGTACATCTAAAGCTACATGGTTAGAAAATAAGATCTCTAGACTTGGTTCTTTCTGTCTGGCTGTGTGACCTTGAGCAAGATGCTTAACCTCTCTGAGCTCACTTCTCTTATCTGTAATGTATAAATCCCAGTCCCTTCTCTACCCACCTCCCAAGAGACTTGTGAAGATCAAGTGAGATGATTAATGTGACAAGGGTTTGGAAAAAATTTAAAATGACTATACAAATGTGATGCATTTTTGGCCTTATTAACAAGAGCTCCATAGGCAGAATAAATTAGAAGAAGAGGAAAGTTTCCCAGATGATTTTGGCCAAAATTCCAGCTCCTGAGGAAAACAGCATCCCAGTGGGCTGCCTCTGCAGATCAGATTTGCAGCATAATTACTCAAACCTCCCTTCTCCTGTGATTACAATTAGAAATCAGCTTCCAAAGAAGAAACAACTCAAACTAAGAAAGAGGACAAAAAGGTCTTTTTGTTTTCCTTTGCAGTTGCAGATGTCTGAACATGGTAGATTTTGAAATAACGATCTTACTCGTCCTTCTAACGTTTAGTCACGTGTCCATCGGCTTAGAAAGACAAATGGGGCCTAGCGGCTGGTGACTGACCGTGAGAAGGGCCCTCTGCCGTGAGTTTAAAATAATGCAAACTGAATGTAAAGGAAATCAATAAATACATTTCTGCTATAAAAATAGCTTCATGTCATTCTTTTGGTGATTGTTGACTACTAAGAATTTTAAGGTGGTTGAGGAAGTGGGTAGGATTTTCTTTAAAGAAAAGCCCTATGCAAAGAAACAAGGCCAGCTTACTCCTGCAAAGGAGAGCATGAACACAGACATGGAGGTACACTTGGATCTGGGGATCAGGGAATCAGGGAGCAGCTGGTGAGGGAGGAGGGGCTCTGGGCAGTGCCCAGAAGGCCTTAGTCCTTTTGCATATATATTATAACTGGTAACAGCATCAACCCAGAGCTGATGACTAGGTCCATGGACACCCTTAAGACAAAGACACTAAAGGGTCCTCTTGCTTTTCCCAGCCTCACCAACTTGGGAAGAGCAAATAAGAGAGAAAAAAAGGCCTGTAAGTGGCAGAAGGTCCAGGTAGCAACAGGGGCTGGAGGGAGGTGGGATGAGAGTATAGTTAGCTCTACTTTGAATAGTGGTGCTGCAATGGCCCTTGGCAGAGGCAATAATTTTTTGTAATTTTTTTTTTTAAATCAAGATGAAATTCACATAATATAAAATTAATCATCTTAAAGTGTATATTCCAGGGGCATTTAGTGCATTCGCAAGGTTGTGCAGCCATCAGCTCTCTCTAGTTCCCAAACATTTCCATCACCCCCAAAAGGAGACTCTGAACCCATTAAGCTGTCTCTCCCCATTCCATCCTCCTCAGGGCAATATTTTTACTGGGGGGCTTTCTCTCTCCCAGATTGCTCCCACTCAGGGCTCACTAAATGCCTTTATCAAGGCTGGTTGCAAACCCTCCGTCCATGTGTCTGTATAGACACAGCGTTGGCATCTCTGGGCACAAGGGCTTAGGCAACAGGAAGGAGACTCCCAAAACTCTGTGCCAAGTGCTGTCATAGGTGTCTTTGCCCAAAGGACAGCATAGCTAATAGAGGCATGCCGGGCCTTTGGGGAGGAGTCTGGGTGTTTGGTGAGAAGCGTTTGTAAGCACATTTAAGGCCAGCTGTGGATCCAACTCAAGAGTGGGAGTGTTTCTTTTGACCACAAATAAATTTTCAGCTGGATACAGCCTCTTGCTCCAAATCAGTGCTTCAAGTGATGCCTGGAAGCTTCTTGAGGGACTTGATGGTGTTGTATCTCTCATTATGTCCCCACAAGGCCAGCACAATGTAGCTCATTCAACATCTGTAGAATTACCCATTGTGGGGGAGGATGTAGACTGTGCGTGTGTCAGGTAGCACAGGCAAGAGTCTGGGTGGGGAGTCAGTCGGAGCTGGGTTGGATCCTCACCTCTGCCCCTGGATCTCTCGGTTTTTCTGCGTCTTATGTCCCCATTTGCAAAAAAAGTTATAATGATCTCGCTCTTTTAGGGCCATGGTGAGTATTACATGAGTTAATAATAGATGTAAATAAAGTGCTTATCATGGCTTCTCCAATGCCGGAGGCCCCTGCACACCGCTGGAAAGACACTGTCTCAGTTGCAGAATTGAGAGAAGGCTAGAAGGTGCATGATGCCGGAAAAGTACAGAGGGGTCTCAGCTGGAGAAACAAGGCTACGAGGTTAGCTAGAAGATACAGGATGATTTCGGGCCAACTAACAGGAAGTGAGATGCCACTTGTGCTTCTCACTTCCCGGGCCCCAGCAATGACACTCTCAAAGTCCTCTTCAAGCAGCTGGGGGCCAAAGAACAAGACTGACGATGTCTGTCCAAACAACCAGTCTAGCCTTTGGTCCCATGTGCTCTTGTAAAACTAAAGAAATGTCCTTTCTCGGCTAACCTCCTACAACAGGAATCAAATGTCCCAAGGAGGCCCTGTCCCTTGGCATCTGTGATGAAGCCCAGGGTGTGAGAACGTTCAGAGTCTGTGTTAAGCAGCAAGAGGCAGATTCCCAAATACCAGGAGGAGTCTGTATTAAGACGTGGAGCTACATTCCCTGCTCTGCATATCTGCATTCCCGTGGGAGGCAGGACACATTTCTCCCACTGCATCTATGCCCCCAAATTCTTCCTACAGCAAGCCAAACAAACTGCTGACACGAACCAAACTGTTTCTGCTTCACCCAAGTGCTTCTGCTTCCGGGGCCGTGGTGCTCCCTGAAACTTGCCATGTTGGGCAAAGAAAAATAGATTCTATTTTGGAGCTATGATGGATTTAGTTAAGGCAGATCAGAGTTCTTTCTCTTCTTTGTAAGAGAATTGCCTTTTGTCCTGATTGAACCCTGTTAAATTTAGGTAGGACCAGTTTTTCCAAGTTTATCAAAAATAGAAAAAAAAATGGAGATGTAATAGCACGTGAAAGCATCTGTGTGTGTGTGTGTGTTATTTATATTTCACTTCAACATTTTCTTATTCTAGAATTTCAACCAATTTTGCTGTTCATAATCAAACTAAAATCAGCTGGAGAGTGATGTTTTGAGATGCACCAAGGACTAAGTTCTTGGCCCCTTTGCTCAACATTGATCAAACAGTGTCTGATCAGACACATCACAAATGACTGCATTTGTGAACAGTGTGAAACTTGGACTACAACTGAAACTTGGCTGACACAGTCAAGACTGAAGAAGATGTCAGCAGACCAGGACAACAGGCCAAATGAGACCAGGTAAAGCATAGTAGGTAAAAAATACCATGTGCTGGACTTAGGTTCAAAAAATAAACTAGAAATCATGGGGAGGGAATAACATGGTCAAGTAGTTTACCTGAAAATGACCTCAAGAGATAAGATAATTTCATTTTTCATGGCAATTTCTGTCCATTTTTACCAGCTGCCAAGAGCACTGGGTTCAGTAGGATTCTGAAGTATTTTCTGAACCCAATGGACAAGAGGGCTATGATTGATTACCAACATTAGCTATGGGCAAGGGATGGGAGGGTGTCGGTAGGATACTGCCTTTTTGCTGTGAGTCAACGGTGGGACCTTTCTGTTTTCCAGCATGTGGGTATCCATAAAATGTGTAGTACTCACCTGGTTTTACTTGCCTAGTATTCATCCATTCACCGTTCTTCTGGTAAGTGAAACCTGCTTTTCTTTGGATATATTAATATATGCCTTCACCACTCTCAATGCAAATGATTGCAATGCTGCCCACTCTACTCCCAGTCTGGTGTGGAGGAGAGACCCAGGCTTCTCTGGTCAGTGCACCACACCCTGTGGCTGCCATGATTGTTTCCAGGGTGATCAGGTGGTCCCAGCAGAACCAATGAAGTGCAATTCTGGGATCTTTGTTGGAAATGTTTGGAAAAAAGGAGAGCTCTCGCTTTGGCATGGTTATCAAAAGAGTACGGTATAACCCTGGAGTGGCTTGGCTGTCTTCTTAGCACTATGAGAGGAAAGGGAGACTGATAATAAAACCAAATAGAAGAAAAAGAGACAACACATAGTTGATATTATTACAGCAACTAGATCCAACTGTTCCTAAAGCCTATCTTTGATCTTTCATTTATAGGAGCCAGATAATGTTTTTTTCTTTTTGATTAAGACATTTTGAGTTTGGTTTTCTGATGTTTTTAACCAAACAATCTATAAGTAATGCTTGTGATTTAACAAAAGAAAAGAGATATATTCAAGGAAGTGTTGGTCACAGGTTAAGAAAATGATTCCTAGTGGGAGGAGGGAAAGAGTATTACAATAGGAGCCATCATTTATTGAATGCTCACTGTGTGCCAGGCACTGTGCTCATTAGAGCCTCGTGACAACTCTATACAGAGATACGAATTAATATTATTCCTCATGTACAGACTAGGAAACTGAGGCTGAGAGAGGTTAAATTTTTTTCTTAAGGTCATACAATCGATAAGTGAAGAAGCCAAATTTGAATCCAAGACTATCTGGATGTCATGTTCTTGACTTCAAAGCTGAACTTCTTGTTCTTCTTATGACTTTTTCAATGTACAATTCAGAGGATACCTATTTTGTCAATAAATATCTAGATATCTGAAAAAAAAGTTTTTCTTTTATTGCCTCTATCACACAGACATGTTACACACCTTTTTGAGGAAGGTGGGATCTGATGGTAGAAGGTCCATTTATTAGCTGAGGCCAGTGATTGATCTGGTATGGAAATTTGGGAGCAATAACACTGTGTGTCACATTTTTTAATCTTTATGATAAAAAATGGGGGAAATTTGGAGGACAAGAGTTTTCAGTACCCAGCCTCCTTGGCTTCTATATTTTTCTAGAGAATGGCCTAGAAGGACATAGAAGCCAGGGGGCTGAGTACTGCAAAGAAGGAATGAAGAGAAAAAAGATGCCCTCCACCTTCTCCCTTACTTCTCATTGGTCTCCAATCTTGGGAAGAACAGAGACAAAAGGATCTAAGAGATAACAAATAAATATCTAAGGACTACAAGCAGCTATTATTGCTGTCCACCAAACATTTCTGGTTCTCCTTGAGACACCTGCAGAATTACATTTCCCCACCTCCTTTGAAGTTAGGCATGGCCATGCGATTGGCTTTGGTCAATTATTGGAGCAGAAGTGATGAGAAGATACATTTGCCACTTCTGGACCTTGTTTTCTTCTTCTTGCCAAGGTGACCATGGAGACACATATCAAGATGAAGCCCCTATCAGCCTTTCTCCCTGAGTAAGCACATTGAGCATGATCTCCCTATCAACTCATTTTAAACATTTAGAGTGAGTGAGAAACATTCGTTGTGCTAAGGCTCTGAGATTTGGGGGATGTTTGTTACTGCAACATAACCTAACCTCTACTGACTAATATAGAGTATTTTAAGTTGTTTGCTGTGGTAAACTCTCTGTCATCTCCCCCATGAGATCCTCAGTTAATTCAACATTGGCCACTAGTCCTTTGATGCCAAGGGATTCATCTGGGAAAGCTTCAGGAAGATAAAGTGACTGTTAATATCTGGGTTTCATACACATCCATGTAGGTATCTACTTTTGCCTATGATTTCACTTTGATATTTTCTTTTTACTACCAATGTAATTTATAAATGATTTTGTCTACTATGTTCTTCAAATATTTGAAGATCCTGGAAGATATTGTATTACTTACAAAAGTAGAGAAAAATGGCCTTTGAATCTTAAAATGTATTGCAGAAAAGAGAACAAAACACAAAACCAAATAAGAAAATCCAATAATTTACCATAATGACCAAAGAGAATTACTTGAGTGGAATTTACTATCATTTTTGAAGTGCTTCAAACCAATTCTACAATTTAAAGCATTATTTTTTCATTTTCTTTGAATTTTACATTTCAACTCTCTTTTCTCTGCTCATTTAATAACACCACTTTACGTAAGTTCCTTCACATTTATCATTTCACTTACTCCTGCAGATAATTCTCCTTTGAGGGGACTACAACAGCTATTCTGGGTTTTTTTGCTTCACATTTTCATATCCATTTTCTCAGCTCCTCTGTCCAACGAATCTATGAGGTAAGCAAAGCACCTTTAATTATTCCATTTGTTAGACGGAGACGCTGAGCCCAGATAAAAACCAGATAACTTGCATGTGGCAACAACGTGGTATAGACAGGCCTAGAAACTAAATCTCTTTTGGCTCAGAGAATTAATAGGAAAAAAAAGGAAGATCAAGATTATTATATTAAAAAACTTCTTTCCAGTCTTGGGAAAAGACTAGGCAGAGACATGAAAAATGAAATGAGTTGTGTAAGAGGGCTGTGATTATGGAAAGTGCTTCCTGTTTAAAACATTTTCTTTGATGTTTTTATAATAGTGGCTTAAATACAATAAAAATTGGAAAAAGGAAATAGAAAACTTGTTGGAGTTGGGTAGAAAGTGGTCTTGACTTATATATTCCTAATAGAGATAGGACCAATTTCAGTTCAAATATTTCTGGAGTTCAGGTTTCAGCCCCTGGTTAAGTTTATACTTGTTAATCTGTCAATTTTGAAAAAAAAAATCAATAACTAATCTGTATCGATTATCTACTACGTCCTAGACACTGAGATAGGTGCTTTCCATGGGTTATTTTGTTGTTTCCTCCAATCTGATGATTAGGTATGGTTATTAGTTCTACTTCACAGATGAGGCTCAGAGAGGTTAAGTACCTTGCTTATAGCTACCTGGCTAGGGAACTATAAAAACTAGGACCGGGCCTCAGCTGGCTTGACATCAATGGTCATGTTCATAATTACTGTGCTGTATTGTCTCCAGGCTATCCTATTCATCGTTGTTATGTGAGTCTGAAGACATAAAGCTTACAATATTTCCTTGGAATATGGATTTGTCCCTTCTTCCTTGCACCTACTTCTATTACCCCCTTATCACATCTGTTTAATTCTTTTCGTGCTTAAAATGAAAAGTAGGTGTCATCTCTAATGCCACCTCCTATCCATTCGCAGTGTCTGTCTGGAGTGCGGTATTGACACGGATTCTAAGGCTACAGGAGAAATTGCCATGACTGATATGCAACGTCTGCCACAGTGCAGGAGGGAGAAGTGGTGATCAACTGGAGCAATTTGCCTGCCAGGATTTGAAGGTAGGCGAAAGGAATCATTTGGATCGCAGGCATAGGAACCCTACTTTTCAAGGTCCACAAGCTATTCAAGGGGAAAGGAAGCGATTACGACTCCAAATCACTTAAAATGAAAGAGAGAAACCATGAGTCCCAGGTAAGTGACGGGGCCCTGGCCCATAACAGAACTCCCATTGCTCCTACAAGATCTGCCTCTCTTTCTGGGTCAGCTTCCCTTATTTATTCGGCAAATATTGAGAGTCTACCACATGCCAAACTTTACTCTAAGTAGTGAGGAAACAGCAGAGAACAACATGGACGAAACCTCTGCTCCCATGGAGCTTATATTCTAGTGGGAAGAGGAGCAAGAAACTAGTACAGAAGCAAACAATTTAATATATTATTTCAGTATTAAGTGCTTTGAAAAGGTGAGGTGAAATGGGGATCCAGTGTAATGAGGCCGGTGGCAGGGGATGGTGAGCAGGACCTGGCCATCTTGCTGCCAAATCTGCCATGACATTGACCTGTTCACACCTCCAGCCTCCTCTGCGACCAGTTGTACATAAGCATGTGCAGCTTGGTATGGGAGATGCTTTGGTTCCCAAATCCTCTCACTTCTGCTGCATGGTCCCTGAATTGCTTGCTAGAGCCATACTCCTTCATGTCTTCTGTCTTTGCCTGTGCTGTTGTCCCCACCTGGAGTATGTCTCCTACCTCTCTGTCTCATGAACAAGACTCATCATTCTTCAATATCCCAACCCACCCAAGCAGAGTTAGGTATCTCTTTCTAAGCTTGCCACGACCTCTGGACATTGTATTTTGCTTGTTCCGGTGACAACCGCTGAAACCACCAGCCTTCCAACTCCGAGGCCTCATCTGGTCATTTCAAGCTTGATCTACTCCAGAAATTAGTGTTGTGGGGGGCATGTCTTAGGTTCCTTTTAGTCCCAGTGCTCAGTTAGAGCTTGGTACCTGGTAGGAGCTCAACAGCTACAATATGGAGGAGAGGATGGCTGTATCGATGGGTCTGTGGATCTGACGTGTGCTTTCTGTTTGACCTTCCACAGGTTGCTTTAGCTCTCTTAGCTGCAGTTTCCTCATCAATAAGGTAGAGATAAAAACACCTAGATCAAAGGATGGTTATGAGGATTAAATAAGATGATTCATGTAAAACAATTTGTAAAATGCCCAACATGAATTTAGCCCTCAATAAATGATAGTAATTCATAGTAAGTCTCAAACTGAATAATTAATATTTATAATAGTAGTAGAATAGCTGATAGTTAAAATATGGATGAGTGGAAGGATGGGTGGGTGCTTTGCTTTGTGATTATATCTGGCTTGGAATTGTATCTGGCCCTGTTCTGAACTCCTCTGGCTTCATGTTCTTCTTAACCATGGCCTGCCTAGCATCCCTTCTGTCTTTAACTTTTGCCATAGGTACCCTGGTTGGGGCCTAAAAGCCTGTCATTTTAATCCGTCACTGCCCATGGCTTTGGGTAACATCCAGAGATTTATCAAATATGGGACCGACATCTGCATAATATACGGTTGTGCTGCTTTTACTACTTCCATCATCTTCTCTTTTTCTCATATACACATCAATAATTAGTCTTTTATGTGGCATTTAATGCTTCATAAATGTTATGAGCCTTTATACAGCACTAACCGAGAGGGATACAGTGAAATGAGTATTCGGTATTTTAAGTCTAATTTCTCAATGTTATCCTTGTGTTTCCCCCTGGTGGCTTGAATATTTAGGCCCAGCACCCAGGGCTTTGCCAGGAAAATTGTTATTGATGTGTGGAACTACAAAGGCAGGAACAAGACGTTTCTTACTGTGCTAACTGGTAACTCTGCATGCCTTAGAATAAGTCACACCTGGAGCTGCCAGGCCATCCTGGCTTTGTGCTTACTGATCTGTGACAGAGGCTTGGGTCTTTCCCTGAGCATGTGTTACTCCCAACCTGCTGGCTGCAGAGTCCAGGTGACTTCTGCTGACGCGCAGAGGGACAAGGAACAGCATGTTGGCCTCTACCTCTGACATCTCTGCAGTAGTCACATTTCTGCCTGAGTGGCCAAGTTGTGGCAGAAACCGATGTGCATTGTAGAGTCACAGTCACTAGGGCTCTAAACACCATGTCAAAGGCCAAGGAACACAGGCAGAAGCCAAGCCTGTTCTTACAGCCTTTGGTGTCCTTCCTGGTTCCAGAGCAGAAGGTCATATCAGGGAAGAGGTCAAACACATAGAAGTTGGATGGAAAGACACACACACACATACACACACATATGCACATGTGAGCATATGCATGAGCACACACGTATGTGTGCACATAAATTATACTGCCATTAAAATTGTGGTTTCAAAAATATTTAATATAGGGGAATGCAAATAATAAAGTGTTAAGTGAAAAAGGAAAGATAAGAAACATATATATATATAACCTTATATGTGTACATATGTAAATGATTAGAAAAAGACTGGAAGAAAACATAAAAAGTATTATCTCCAGTGGCTGATTCACATGCAAATTTCTTTGTCTTTATGGTATCTTTTTTGTGTTTTTCAAATTCCTACAATGCTCTAATTTTATTCTGTAAATTATTATTGTTTATGGTAAGGCAGTCAGACAAGAGATCATCAGAATGAGAGATGGTGGGAGGCAGAGTATTTTAGGCAAGTTGCAAGGTATAGGAACCCAACTCAAACTGGCTAAATAACCAACAAAATGTATTGGGTCACTTCACTGGAAATCCAGCAGTCTTAGGTTCAGACATGGGTGGATCCAAGGGCTCCAGCAATGTCTTAGGGCCCTGGGTCTTCCTCCTTCTCCTCCTTCTCCTCCTCCTCCTCCTCCTCCTCGGTCAGTACTTCTGGAGGCAGGAGAGGAAAACAGTTGAGAACTCAGGCTCAGGAGCCAGGCTTCCTGGGTTCAAATTGTGCCTCCCCTACTTAATGGCTTTTTAAACCTTGGGTTACTCAACCCCTCAGTGTCTCAGTTTCCTCATCTGTGAAATGGAGATAATAATAGCAATAATGATTATAACCATCATAACAGTGATCATAATTATAAGGTTTATAAAGATTAAATGAGTTAATACATGTAAAACACTTAGAGTAGTTCTTAGCTATACGGTTACACTCAGTAAATGTCTTCTGTCATCACCACCACCACCATCATCATCACTTGCCTTCTTTGACTTCCTTTTGCAGGTAAGTTTTCACCAAGTGGCAAAATGGCTACCAGCAGCCACACACCTACAACCTTCATGCCTAGCATCCTCAAAGGAAAGAGAATTTCCCTGTGTTCAAATATCAATCCTGGGATGCTCTAATTTAATTGGCCTGGCTTGGTTCTTTGCCCAAACTTGAACCAGTCCCTGTGGCTCAATACACAGATTGGCCAGACTAGGTCACAGGTCTTTTCTGTGTTGGGGCTGGGACATCATGACTGACAGCCCTCCCAGGGCCTCAGAGGTTGGAAGAAGGGGTTCCCCAGAGGAAAAAAAAAGACTGGGAATAGGAGATCAAAAAATTATTGCTACCAGAAAAGGTCTTTCTCAAATTGAGTCCTCTAAACCTCTTGCTGTCAAAGAAACCAGCGATTAAGTCTTTACAGCATGGCTTTGACTTGGATTCCACACGGCCATAACTTGTAGAAGAGAAGCAGACTGTATCCAGGGATGAATCATGGACTGCAGGCTGGGGCAGAATGAGCAAGTGTGTGTTATACTCTTCAATCCACCCTGTGCCCATTAGGCAGATGGGCACTTGGCACCTAGATGCCTGGAAAAGATACAGGTGCTTGTTTATCAGAAATAAGCTGTTACAATTTGAACAAAGGCACTCGTAATAAAAGAATGAACTAGAAATTGTCAACTGTTTTAAGAGCTGCCCATTTTGTTCCTAATTCAAGAGAAGGAAAGATTTGGCAGACGAGGTGTGTTGAATTATTCCTGCCAGCCCTGGATGAATATAATGTCTGGTATCTTGTGCAGAGCTGTTTAGGCTTTGAAGCTAATGTAATACATCAATCTATGACTTGGATAATCATACAACATCCTTTGGAATGAGAAGAACCTCATCCTAATCTTAGATATCTCCAACTTAGATATCACCAACTGGTGAACCCGGCCCTTCATGTATCCCATAGGCAGGGTAGCCTGGTGGATTGAGTGCAAGGAGCTGGAATCAGAGTGAGGTCTGGAGCACCAGCTGTGCCCCTCTTTACCATCTGGGATCCAAGGAAATGCATTTCATACTAAAAATTACTGAATTTACATGAAGATTAGTAAACATCAGGTAAAGAAATGCTCATACCACCTCTGTCCCATCAATGTGTACTCCTTTCGTTGCAAGAAATCTGTAATTTCATTATCTATGTTGTCATAAAAGGTATTTTTTGTTGTCTTCAAGTTTTGAGCTGTTTATTTATTCATTCAGTATGTGCTGATCACTTACCATGTGCTGGGCACTCTGGTAGAACACAGCTATAGCCGTAAACAAGACCCAGCTCCTGCTCTCCCAGAGTGTACAGGCTGGCAGGGAGACCAACTGAGCAGGCAGTTCCAGGGAGGGACTGGCCATGTGCAGATTGGGTGTGGCCCTGGGCCATCCTGCTGGTGATGGTCTGACTCTTCTTCATGTTGCTGCTGTTCAACATTGATTTGGGGAGACGCTGTGCTCTGGGTGCAGTAGGGGTGAAAAAGGAGCATAAGAGGATGGGGAAGGCATGACCAGTTGTGTGCTTTGAGAAATTTCTTCGAGCTGGAGTCAGGGCAAGCCTGGAGTAAGGGGAGCCCAGTCGGGGTAGGGGCCTCTGCTGCCATCCAGATGAGAGATTTCAGTACCCTAAACCAAAGGACATGGACAAATATGAGAAGTTAAAGGGACTTACAGGTGGAGAGAGAGGAGAGAGGAAATAAGATGGTGCCCATTTTTTCCTCTTTGGTCAAGCGTTTGAATGGGCATCATTCAATGAGATGGAAACACAAGAGGAAGAACAGACTGGGAACAGTGGCGCAAGGAGGAGAGATGAAGCCACCAAGGAAGGCCACTCATCATCACATGGTACCTCATGTCCTTTTCCCAGCAGACTTTGGTGGCAATACTACTCGGAGAAAGTTACATGAACCCTGGTAATTTCTGCTTGTTGACATGAAAGACTGAAGACAACTGTTTTGTAAGCAAAACGTGCACACTCTGGCTTTAAGATCTCCAAGCATTTCTTCAGGTGCATTTGCAAGCTGTTGAGTTAGTCAGTAGTAAAGGCCCTGGGCCTCCGAATGCGTTTGCAACATTTCCAAAACCAGGCGAGAATCTGCACAATGTTTCAGTGAGCAACGTGATTAGCTCAAACAACCAATTTGTCATGGAGTAATCTGTGTGAATTACCATAGTGAGAATATTTGCTATTTCATCTTCCTGGTTTAGTAGAAAGCATTTTCTTCTATTATTTAATCCCTTGGGCCTCAGGGAATTGTTTTATAATGATCTAATGCAGCAGAAGCTGGGTTTATTTACAGGACTTATTAGAAATGATACCACTTTGCTCTCTCCTTGGCTTGGAGGCTAAAATAACAGGTGAAGAAAAGTAAACCTGGAGATTATTGAGAAGACTGGAGAACATGGGAGTCAGCATATAGCATTTCAATCACGTATATTCCAAAGACCTTTTAAGATTCATATGTTAATTTTAAATACGGGCATTTTAAAAAGGCACAAAAATATATTTTAAATTAGTATGTTCTAACT
>NW_012147190.1:1389350-1391264 GCF_000956105.1 Propithecus coquereli | reverse complement strand
GCCCGGCCATCCATCTGTATGTCGATGACTCACAAATTTTTATCTTTAGCCTGGGCCTCTCATCTGCATTCAGGGTCATATATCCAACTATCTCCCTGTCACCTCTACTTGGAGTCTCACATGAATCTCAATTTTAAGGAGGACAAAGTACTGAGCTTCTCTTACCCAAACTTCTCTTCCCCCCAGTCCCAACCTGAGCAAACGTTTCCACCTTTTCCCCAGTCGCTCAAGCCAAAAATCTGAAAAGGATCATTCTTGACCCCTTCTCTTCCTAACCAGCCCCTCCAACATTTAATCTGTTTCTAAATAGATTTTACCTCCAGAATGCATCCCAAATCTGCCCATGAGTCTCCACCTCTACTGATATAAACTTGATACAGACCACCACTATCTGAATATATTATTTCTTCTCCAAGCCACCTTCACCACAGTAGCCAGAGTGCTTTTTAAAAATGACATCATATCATGTTCCTGTGTAAAATCCTCCAGTGACTTTCCCAGTGTACTCAGAATCATGTCCGCATCCCTTCCCAGGGGCTGGGTGAAGCGGCCCACCCTCCTCTCCTAACTCATCCAGGCCCTGTGTCCTTCCATCACCCACCTCCAATGAGACAGACCTTCCTCCAGGTCCTTGAACACACCCAATCTGTCCCCATTGTAGGGTTATCACTCCAGTTCCCCCTAGCCCTCCCCAGGTATGGAACTCCTCACCCAGCTAAATTCTCCTCCCGGTCTGAGCTAAACCTCATCTTCTCCAAAAGGTCTGCCCTAATCGTCTAAGACAGGAGTTAGCATACTTTTTCTATAAGGAGCCAGATAAACATTTTAGGCTGTGCGGGCCATGAAGTCTCTGTCACAACTACTCAACTTCAACTCTGCCATTGGAGCAAAAGCAGCCATAGAGAATATGTAAACGAATAGGCATGGCCGTGTTCCAATAAAACTTTACTTACAAAAACAGGCCATGAGCCGGATTTGACCCTCAGCTGTCATTTGCTGCTCCCTGATCTAAGCGTCAGTATGATTTCTCTGTAATTGCCTCTCAGAGCTTCTCCTAAGTCATAAACATGTGCCCACTCCCTGTCTCTTGCACTCCGCTGTTATATTCATGAGGAGGGTAGGAAGGCACTGGAACTCTTTATGTATTTGCCAAAATATACAGAGCCTGGTACGGCGCTTGCCGCACAGTGAAGCCTCAGTAAACACTTGTTGGACGAAGGAAGAAAGGGCAGAAAGAAAGGAAGGGAGGATTTTTTCTTCAACCCAGGCACTTTTTGTCAAATAGCAGCAGCTATGACTGGCTCATACTTTTTAATCCTTTCTCTCTGTCAGGAGAGTTCCAGGGTGAATCACTTACCCCTTTACGGCTTTGCTCGTGCGTTCATCCCGCAGTGATGCGGCGTTTGAGGGTCTCCCCTGTATACCGGGTGTTATGCCAGGGAAATAGCCGGGCCTCTCTCAGTGTCCAGTCCTTCAGGCCGAGGGCTCTGCCCAGATCTCTGTTCCCGGAGACCTTCTTTCTGATTTTTTTTTCGCTGAGAGACCAGGGGAAGGTTCAAGTTTTGTGAAGTGGAGTTGCAAGGTGCGAAGCAATTAGCAAAGAAGACGGCCCAGGCGCCTCTCATCCGGCGGGGAGCCCTGCCCTCTCCTTCCCGACTCATTACTGTACAACAGCTCTCAATGTAGTCACAATTCTTCACTGTTTCTCCACTTTGGCAAAGGAAAAGAGAGTAATTGGGCACCCTGAAAATTTGGCACCACATCCCTTTGAAAGGGACGCCTCCCCACGGATGTGAGCCCCACTTCACTTCTCCCCCCCTCCAGGCTGACTGCGACACCAACACCAGGGAGGAAGCCGAGAGCTGGGCAGTCATTAACGATCATCAACTAAAGAGCTCTTCGCCAGGCAGGATT
>NW_012147190.1:1386242-1389135 GCF_000956105.1 Propithecus coquereli | reverse complement strand
AAAAGGCACAAAAATATATTTTAAATTAGTATGTTCTAACTCTTATAGGTGTCAGAACCCTTTGAGAATCTTATAAAAATTATGGAACCCGCCTGCAGAATTCACATGCAAGTGCATGCATGTTGCATATGATGTGGCCAGGGCGCATGGAGTGCCTAATGTCTATCTGTGCACTCCAGGTCAAGGACACCTACCACTGTGGCTTGAATACTTGTTCCCTCTAAAACTTGTGTTGAAACTTAATCCCCAATGTGGGAGTATTGGGAGGTGGGGATTTCAAGAGGTGGTTGGGTCACAAGGGCTCCGTCTTCATGAATGGATTAATTCATTCATAGATCAATGGATTAATGGGTCATCACGGGAGTGTGACTGGTGGCTTTATAAGAAGAGGAAGAGAGATCTGAGCAAGCATGTTAGCACACTCAGCCCCCTCACCACGTGATGTCCTGTGCCACCTAAGGACTCTACAAAGAGTCCCTGCCAGCGAGAATGCCCTCACCAGATACGGCCCCTCGACCTTGGACTTCTCAGCTGACATAACTGTAAGAAGTAAATTCCTTTTCTTTATAAATTATCCAGTTTCAGGTATTCTGTTATAAGCAACAGAAAATGGACTAAGACACCTGCTGCGAATTTTCATGATCTCTCAGTCCCCATTGTTCTCTATTTTAATTTTGGGGACTGAAGAAATGAACAACATAGCTCTATTTATTGTACATAATACACACTTCTTGTTTGCCCAAAGATTAGAATGAAGCAGACTAAGTTATCAGAACACAACTGAGAACCCAGGAGGTAAGACGAGACTGCCAGCAGGCCACACACCAAAGCTGATGCGTTTTATTCAAAGAGAGTCACTCTGGTGCCCTCTAGGAACTCATTAACTCTTTTTTTTTCACAAAATTCTAGTCAGCTCAGCTATCTGTTTTCCTAGCCACCAACAAATCAGAAGATGGAAGATGATCTGCTCCAGCTAGGCACACTGATCACCTCAAGAACTCACCTTGTTGAGAGCTTGATCGCAAAGAAAAAGAAAAAAAACTTTTAATATTTACTGAGGACCTACTCTAAGTGTGACATTGAGCTAGGAACTATGCATTGTATGGTGAATAATTTCCCAGTTTGATTTAGGAAGTGAGGATTGGTGAGAAAGAAACAAATAATTACAACACAGCGTGGTAAATGTTCCAGTAAAGATATGTGCAAATTGCTATGCTGAGAACAAAGGAGGAAATAGAAGGCTCTGGCTTTGAAGCTGAGAAAAACTTTAGAGTGGAGGGAACATCTGAGTTGGATCTTAAAGGATGAGTAAGAGTTCACCAGGCAGTTTTCCAAAGGAGTGACTTTCAGGCCAAGATATGGAGATGTGTATGGACAGACGTGTATGGGCAGCTATGGCTAGGCAGGTGTCAAAGGGCATAGGTGGTTGGACAGGTGTGAGGGCAGGTGTGAAGGAACAGGTGTGCTTAGGCAGGTGTGGATGGGTCCCCAGTGAATCGGTTTCAGGAACGGAGAGAACCTTGCTGACAAAGGAGATCAGTGTTATGGGTGACACAGATGACGGTGATCGGATGCTATGCCGAGACGTTTGGACTTTTCCCAATAGGCCATAGAGATTTTTCTCATGGAGTAGGAGCCTGAGGGAATCAGACTTGGGTCATGAAAGTCAACTCCAGCAGCAAATGGAGGATGGACTAGAGCTGATATTGACCAGACTGGCAAGGAAAGCAGTTAGGAAACTATGACAATGGCCTGAGTGAAGGATGATGAGGACCTGAACTGAGGCAGTGTTGGTGAAGACAAATAGAGAAGAGTGTATGTGTGCATACGTGCAAGAGGGAGAGAGGGAAAGAGAAAGAGAGACCTTCTGTATATGTGTGAGCATCGTATATATGTGTGCCGGCTGAAAGATTTTTAGGAACTAAGATCTTCAGGCTTTGGAGAGGATCGAGAAAGAGGAAGGAAGAAGAAAAGAGGCATGTGATAAGTCAATAATTCTGTTGCGTGTATAAGCAAAAAATTTATATCCTACCTTGACCTCACAAATTCAGAACTGTCAGTTTTAGAAGATACGATTATTTGAGTAGGGCAGATCTCAAGTTTGCCTTTGAAATATCCAGGAAAACTGTTACCAAATGCCAAACCACGGCCATCAGAATCTCCTGCGGTCTTCGTTAAAAACAGAGATTCCCAGGAACTTACTCCAGACCTACTATATCTCTCTGGGTGGGGGCCCAGGGAATCCATAGTTTTATCCAGCTGGTCAGATGACTCTGCTGGGCAGCTATGATTGGGAACCACCACTTTAAACAACTCAACTACTTGAAAAAGGGTGAGTAAGAGTTGAAACTTGAAAAAGGGTGTATAAATGTTCATAAGAGCAAACCATTCATGCATCATGCAAGCAATGCATAGGCTACTTATATTTTCATTATATAAAGAGATTCAAGGTCCTCCCTTTGATCCCACTTTTGGGGGGTCATCTCAGTAAAATTGCATATGCTTAAGAAAAATTCATTGCATTTCCTTAAGCATATTCCTCAAGTTAGTCTCTTTAGTATTTTACTCTTAGACTAACGCTTTCATCGATAGCCATGGGTAGTAACAGGGCAAACGGAGGCTAAGCAGCCTGCAGAAAACCATCAGCCATGGGCCTTATTTCCTTTTCTCTTTACCTCCCACCTCAGGTGAGCTCATCCAGCCCCGCTGCTTCAATACCATCTGTATGTTTTTTTGTTTTTTTTTTTTGAGACAGTCTCGCTCTGTTGCCTGGGCTAGAGTGAGTGCCATGGCGTCAGCCTAGCTCACTGCAACCTTAAACTCCTGGGTTCAAGCAATCCTTCTGTCTCAGCCTCCCAAGTAGCTGGGACTACAGGCATGCGCCACCATGCCT
>NW_012147190.1:1378223-1384097 GCF_000956105.1 Propithecus coquereli | reverse complement strand
TCCAGGCTGACTGCGACACCAACACCAGGGAGGAAGCCGAGAGCTGGGCAGTCATTAACGATCATCAACTAAAGAGCTCTTCGCCAGGCAGGATTGTGTTTAATAGACAGCAAGACTGTTCCTGCCGGCTCCCGTTAAGTTTCATCAAAACTGTGCCTAATTAAAACCTTCAATTTAATTATGCTCCTCTGCCTTACAAATTTTGATCGAATTGGTTTAATTTGGTACAAGGAGAGATGTCTGTTTCACACGAGAAGTGAACCCACCCTGAGGCTAGGCTCTGTGTCCCGAAGCCTCTCCTGGGACCCTCTGGTACAATCGCGACTGCCCCCCCCCCCCGCCTCCTGCAACCCAGGGTTTGGTCAGTCACCTCACGGCTTAGGAAATCGGCAGCGGTTGCTCTGCCCACATCTGCGAGCGCTGTCCTGAAGCCACACTGAAGGTGACAGCTGTCTTCCCCCCCACCTCCCCGCTCCCAGCCTCCCTTTCCTCCTCTGCTTTTGAAACGCCCCCATCTCGGGGGGAAAAATCACACCCAATCTGTCAGTGAAATTATGTTGTGGGCCTGAAGTTCAGGCAATCTGTTTCCACTCAGGAGAGGAATTGCGGCCGTTAGCGGCCCCGCGGAGGACTTCCCGAAGTCCTTGGTCCACAGAGCCCCAAAGCAAAGGGCTCCCTGACCACCCAGCCCAAGGTGTCCTCCTGGCCTTCCACCCACAGTCAACAGGTCCTGCCAACCCCTGGCTTCCCTGCACTACTTTGCCCCTTCCTGGGTCTTTCACCCCATCCTATACGGTCTGCCACATAGACAACCCTTCCACCTTATACCAGACCTTTCCTCATGGCCTGACCCTCATCAGAATCTCACTGTCTGGGTCCCACTCATGCCTGGGTTTCCCAGCTCATCCGCTGACGGGGTTCCTGCTCCTTGCTGAATAGCTCACTTCTCAAGCCAAAGTGCGAGCGCCTTCCCATGCGAGTGTGCCCAGAATAATTTATCCTATGTGAAGCCACAGGCTAAATGCCACCTGTCTTGCTGCAGAGTCAGTTTTATTCAAAGGTAATTTAAAATCTTATTTGTATATTGTAGAGTCGAATGGAAAATTCATATGGTGTTTTAAAACAGAGCAGGAGACTTCAAAGGTGAGTGACTAGGGGCTGTACCTCCAGACCCCTTGGTTCTCGATCAGTTTTCTCCACCTTGGGCAAAGAAGTCTAAGTAGCTCTGGTGATGTGTGTTTGCCCCTTCACCGGGACTGCTGATGCCAGAACACTTTTATTTAAGGTGTGGCCATCCCTCTGGGAAAGAAACGTAAATCTACTTCTGCCTGTCCTCTCTTTTCCCAAATTGCCAACTGCTTGATTGAACATTTTCACTTGCTTGCCCTGCCATGGATGGCCTTGAAATTAACCTGTCAGCAACCCCAAGCCTAGCATTTCCCACCAGCACCCTCAGACCTGCTCTCCCTGGTCATTTTCAGCTTATCTTAATGGTGCTCTGATTCCCCCGGGCACTGGGTTTGGAAACACAGGAGATATCCTCACATCAGCCATAAGTAAATAAATAAATAATTGATTTTAATGTTGTTATTTCAAATGATCACATAAGTTGTTATGCGATAATATCCTTGTTCTTTAATTGATAAATTGACTTGATTTTCGTCTTTTTTTTTTAAGCAAATCCACTTTTGTATATTGATTCTGTTTGAGCATGTACTCCATAATGGCTGAAGGTTAGATGTTTTACCCCAACTTAACAGTCCTGTATTCCCCAAGCAAGGCCATTGCCAAGTCCTTCCGATCCATAACATGAGCTCAGCAAATGTTAGCTATTAATCAGATTAATGATAAATAGAAGTATATCATGACATGGTGAACAGCGTGGGATGTAATTCACTGCCATGTGAGTGAGAATAGAGGGTTGCAGGTGATCAGGAGAGAGAGGTCCCTCCCTGTGGCAAGACGCACTGTCCAGGGAGATTTAGAGAGGTGCCCAGGAGACTTTGAGGCTTGCTTGTGAAATAGACAAACTGGCTTTCCCAGAGCTTGTGGTTTGCTTTTCTTTGGCCAGATGACACTGACTTGAGAGAAAAATCCAATGGAAGCAGGAGAGATAGGAGCTAGGGTGATGGCTGGTGTGGCATGAAGCCAGAAGGGCCTGAAATAAATAGTAGGAAAGGCATCGCGGAGCAGGCACTTGGGTATTTATGGAATGAATTCATTAGTGTCACGGTGACATCACAATGGCTAGAACATTTATCGTGAGCATCCTCTTGCTGAGCAGCATGCTGGGTGTTGCACACATATTACCTATTTAATCTTTGCAGCAATCTTGGAAAAGAACCTTTTATTATTCCAATTTTACAGGTGGGGACCTGAGACTCCACAAGTTAAAGTAATTTGAGCAAAGTTGCCTAACTAGTAAATGGTGAAGTTAGAGTCTGATCCAAAGTCTGTTTGTTTGATCATGACATTTTTTCTTCCTCTTACTTAAAAATCTGCTTTATTATTTAAGCTTTTTTCTTTTTTTCTCTGAGAATGTTCCAGCCCCACACTCAGTGAACTCTTTAAAGGTAGATGCAGGATGTCAGGGTTCTTTCAATTCTCCTCAATGCCTCACCCAATGCTTTCTGCATAGTAAACACTTAATACATCTTGATTTATTGATAGAAATATTTGTTAATGGATAGATGTTGAGAAAATCAGGCATTTGTAGCAGGCAGGGAAGAACTTTCTGGAAAGGACCACGCAGTGCTTATCTGGTGGAGCCAGTGAACTGTCAACAGGCTGTGTATCACAATCTCTTCTCACCCATTCCTCTGTGCTAGTTCTCTTTTCTGGAACCCTCTTTTCTTGCCTTCCCCATCTCCTGGTTCATTGCCTCCTATCCTATAGGCCTTGGCACAGATGCCTTCTTCTCCAGGAAGCCTTTCCTGATTGCTTCCAAATTTGGGTCAGAGGTTCTTACAGGATCTTATACTTCTCCCACCACAGCACTTATCCTGCTGGATTGCAATTGCCTGTTGATTCTTCCAGCTTCCCTAAGCAGGTCATAGGCTCATCAAGAACTGGGTTGCCCTCAGCAAAATATATATGTGGTGTATGTTAAATAATTTTGAATATATGTTGCAATGAAAGCTCTCCAACCCAACCCCAAATCAGTATCAGTATTTCCAAAATCTTCAAGGAGCAATGAAAGGACAGTGAACACAAATTGCCCTACCTCTTGGTTTTGCCTAGACCAGGATTAGCATTATCTCAGGATAGAGTAGGGAGAACGAATGATAGAGAGACATTGAAAGAGTTGAATGAAGCTAATGACCTTATCTCACAATAAGCCTCAGTTACTGGGGCTTTGTGACCTTGGGCAAGTTCCATATCTTCCTAAACTTTGGGTGAGGAAGTGGTGAACGACTCTACCTCCCTCATGAGATTGTTGTAAAGATTTATTGAGATGTAAAACTATGCTTGGCACCTAGTCCATGCCTAGTAAGTGTCAGATCCAGTTATAATTTTGTTAGCATCATCCAGTGTTGATGTGTGAGATTTTCCATTTTTACTTGTATGGAATAAATCTGACAGAGCATGTTAGTGTCATTGGTATATTATTATGAAATAATATGTACAAATAATATTGCAAGCAATATATTCAGTTAATTAAATGTACCAAGATGCCCAGGGCTTGGAAGCAAAGTCAGACTCTGGAACTGGCAAACGCCAGCCTCGTCTAAATGACCACAAGTGTGGCATGAAGCATCCAGGCTTTGACAGAACTAGAGGACCCATCGAAAGCCTCAAATCTCTGGCTCAACAACATTTCTTACTCGTCAGCCTCTTTCCAACTCAGTCCATGTAGCCAAACATTAAAACAAGTTATAAAGAATCATAAAATTTAGATACCAATAAAATGTTTTCAAGTTTTCCTCAGCCATTACAGCTTTTGATGATGGGAATGTGCTAAGTTTCCCTCTAAGTTCTTAAGCCATGAGCAGCAATATGAGCAACAAACAATGCAGACTGTACATTCAAAAACAAAGTTTGGTATTGTGATCAAATGAATTAATAACAAAGAAAATCTGACATATTTCATAATAAATCTTATTATTGTGCTGCATGGTAATTAGTGTGAGAAGTTTACATAATGGCTACAATTATTTACTCATTTACTTTCATACTATTAAGCCAAGCTTTTATGAATTTTTTCTTTTTATTTTATTAGTTGTTTTGCATTTCTGAAAAGCCTCTGTGTCAACTGTTTTCTCCAATGCTATTTAAGATTTAAATGGGATTCTCACTGCACAAAGGCCTAATTAGACACAAGCATACTCCCACATGTGAGAAGATAGATATCTGGGATCAGAGTCTGGGTTCCCACATCTAGTGATGCTCCTGTCCTACCTTTAGCTCCTGCGGCCACCTTTTCCCAGCTGGTGATGTCAAAGATTTCTCCTGCACTTCTCATTCTCTCCTGAGCTAAGAGGTTCTGGATAAGAAGATCCATGTAGTCCCTTTTCCATAGAAGGATCATTGACCTCACTTGGTGTCGTTGGCTACTCTAACAAATAGATCACAAATTGTGTAAAGTCTCAGACATAATAGAAGTGCATTTTTGCTCACCTATAAACCCAAGGCAGGTGTTCCTGGTTGGCATGAGACTCTCCTCCATCCAATGATTTGATAACTCAGGACCCCTTCTTATGGCTCCACTGTTCCTAGAGGATTGTCTTCATTGTTTACCCTGAGCTGATAAAAGGGAGACCATGGATGAGATCTCCCTGCTTTTTAAAAACCTTGGCCTGCAAATTTCACCCATCGCTATCATTAGAACTCAGTCACATAGTCACATACCAAATTTCAACGGAGGCTCAGAAATGTGGCCAAGCTGTGTGCTCAGGAAGAAGAAGCAATCAGTTTTGGCACATAATTCGTAATCTCTGGCGTATCGAAAGAAGGGAGCTGGCACACCGGATGTAGAACAAAGATGGGGCAGGAAGGAATGAGATGAGATATCAGGGAAAACCAAACCAAACAAAAAGCTATAAAGTTCATTATTGGGACACTTGGGGAAATATGAATATGGTCTGCAAAACAGTATTATACTAATACTGAATTTCCCAAGTGTGATGATTTTGTTGTGGTGATGGAAAAGAATGACCTTATTCTTAGATGACACCTGCGGAGACGTTCTGTGTTGAAGTGCCATGATGGCTTCAGCTTCCTTCCAACAGCACACATACAGTGCAGGGGACAGAGAGAGAGAGAAAGAGAGAGAGAGGGAGAGAGAGATTATGCTAAAATGTTATTAACACTCTGTGAATTCCAGTGAAGGATATCCCAGGAACAAAGTCCCCTAGGTGTGACATAGCACGGTGTGTGCTGAAACCAGGAAGCAGGCCTGGGCTGCTGGAGCAGAATGCACCCAGTAACAAGAGCAGAGATGAGCCCAGAGACTGGTGAAGATCATGATGAGGCTTGCAGAGCACGAGGCTTGACTTTGTCCTGCAGGCCAAGGGAGCCACTGCAGCACAGGGCAGGGAGAAGGTCTGGTGAGTATTTTAGGTAGAAGGTGCTCAGGGTAGATTTGAGGGGAAACAATCTGGATGGAAGGTAAATGTATTAGTCTGTTTAATGTTGTTTATGACAAAATACCTGAAACTGGGTAATTTGGCCTCTATCAAAAAAACACAAAACAACAAATGTTGGCGAGGATGTGGAGAGACAGGAACACTTCTACACTGCTGGTGGGACTGCAAATTAGTGCAACCTCTGTGGAAAAGAATTTGGAGATACCGCAGAGAGCTAAAAATAGAAATACCATTCGATCCAGCAATAGCACTATTAGGCATCTACCCAAAAGAGCACAAAACATTCTAC
>NW_012147190.1:1366556-1377812 GCF_000956105.1 Propithecus coquereli | reverse complement strand
AACACACGTAACCTAAACATCTGTACCCCCATAATATGCTGAAATGAAAAAAAAAATTAAAAAAAAAATAAATTTGTTTCCCAAAGTTCTGAGGAGTCCAAAGTTGAGGGGCCACATGTGAGGGCCTTCTTGCTGGTGGGGACTCTACAGAGTCCCAAGGTGGTACAAGGTGTCACATGGCTGTACATGCTAAAGGGGGCTGAGCATGCCAAAGTGCTAGCTCAGGTATCCCTTTCTCTTCTCATAAAGCCACCAGTCACCTACCATGGTAACCCACTAATCCATTAACCCATTAGTCCATTCATCCATTCATGGAAACAGAACCCTCATGATCCAATCACCTCTCAAAGGCCCCACATCTCAGTACTGTCACATTGGGGATTAAGTGTCAACATAAGTTTCAGAGGGGACATTCAAACCAGAGCAGTAGGTAATTTCCTTCACTCAATTATTTGTACTTCCAGGAGCCAGCCCTGTGCTAGAGGCTATGAATACGCAGCACTGGGGTAGCAAAATTAGATTTGTTCCTGCCTTCTTGGAGTCTAGGGTATAGTGAGTAAACATATATGTTAAGTAATAATTTTAAAAACAAGTGTGACATTATAGCTGTGATGAGTTAGGAAGGACACATTCATGGTGCCCTAGGATACCATGATTGTTGGATTTGGGGTTTGGTCAAGGAAGGCAGCATACCAGAGAAAGTGGTGATTGAACTCTTATTTACAGGCTGAATAGGAGTTATTTAGGGAAGGCCATACCAGGCGGAGGGAGCAGCATGGTTCAAGGCTCTCTAGTTGGAAGGAGCATGGCATATTTGACTGATAGAGACACCAGTGTAGCTGGGAGCCAGTGAGTGAAGAAGACTATACAGGTTGAGATTGGAAAGACAAACAGGGGCCAGCCCTTGTAGGCCCTTGCAAACCATGTTCATGGATTTGCCCTTTATCCTACATGCACTGGGAAGCCATGGATAGCTTACAAGTATGTGAGTTTTGGGGTGGTGAGTGCCATAATCCCTGTGGCTGCAGAGTGGAGAATGAACTATAGGACAAGCTTCAGTAGCCTAATTAGGAGACTGCTGCAGCCATCAGACAGAAATGGTAGGAGAGAGAGAAAGGGGATGGAGCCAAGAAACCCTTAGATCACCAAATGGGTAAAACTGGGGTTTGATTTAAGATGCCAAGGTCATAGGGTTGGAGTTGACAGGAACTGGCCAAATGTTGAGATCATCAAGTGAGAGAGAATTCTGAAAAAGAAACATCTGCAGGGAACGTGGCAAGTTGAGTTTGGGGTGCCAGCTGAGTTACCTAGCAGGGGGTTGATAAATAAGTCTGAAACTTAGGGGGCAGGCTGCACTTAAATATACTTGTGAGCACGCAACATTTAGATTCAGATTTGAGGTGATGTCAATGCTTAAAGTAAATTGTCATTCAAGGAGAAGTTAGAGAAAGCAGAGCCCACTTCAGACACAGGGAAGCAAATGTCAGTGAGAGGTGAGATAACCAGGAGATTAGGGGGGTAATGAGAAACCAAGGATTTTGACTTTTTCAGATTCCACATATAAGTGAAATCATGTGGTTTTTGTCACTCTGTGCCTGGCTTATTTCACTTAGCATAATGTCCTCTAGTTCCATCATGTTGTTTCAAATGACATAATTTCCTGCTTTTTAAAGTCTGAATAGTCTTTAGCCTTCCGTTGTGTATATATACCACATCTTTTAAATCCATTCATCCATTGATAGGTACTTCAGTTGTTTCCATATCTTGGCCACTGTGAATAATGTCGCAATGAGCATGGGAGTGCAGACCTCTCTTGGACATACTGATTTCATTTCCTTTGGATATAAACACGGAAGTAGAATTGGTGATCATATGATAGTTCTATTTTTAGTTTTTTGAGGAACCTCCATATTGCTTTCCAAAATGATTGTATTAATTTGCAATACCACCAATAGTGTATAAGGGTTCCCATTTCTCCACATCCTCAAAAACACTTGTTATTTTTCATATTTTTTATAATGGCCAATCTAACAGGTGTAAGATGATATCTCATTGATATTAAGCATATTTTTTATATATCTGCTTGGCCACTTGTATGTCTTCTTTCAAGAAATGCCTATTCAAGCCCTTTGCCCATTTTATGACAGGGTTATTTGTTTTCTTAGTATTGAGTAGTTTGAGTTCCTTGTATATTTTGGATATTAACCCTTTATCCTCTGTATAGAATGGTGGGGGTTACCAACGACTGAGTTGGGATTGGGGGGTATGGATGAGGAAAGGGCAGATGTTGGTCAAAAGATGCAAAGTTTCAGTTAGACAAGAGGAATAGATTCTGGTGATCTATTATGAAGCATGGTAACTTTAGTTAATAATAAATGTATTGGATATTTCAAAATAGCTAAAAGAATGAATTTTAAATGTTCTCACCACAAAGAAACTATAAGTATATGTGATAATGGATATATTAATTAGCCCAATTTGATCATTCCACAATGGATACATATATCAAAACATCACATTGTACCCCATAACTATATACAATTATTATTTGTCAATTAAAAATAAAAGAAAACTTAAAAATTTTTCAAAACATTTTTTTAAAAATTAATGTTAAAAAAGAAAAGAAGCCAAGGGGAAGCAAGATTAAGGAATTTTCAAATGCTTACAGGGTCACCTGAAGATAAGAACTGTAGTCTCAGTTAATCACTGAGGACCTAGATGACAATAGTTCCAGCTGAGCAATGGGGCTACAGCCAGAAACCAGCAACTTGAAGGGTGGGAAAAGGAGATAGTGGGTGTGAGTCACTCTTACGAGGCATTTGGATGACAGAAGTCAGAGAGATTCTACGGCGGCCATGGGGATTTGGGTGTTGGCTGGAAGCACTTCACCCCATTACTCCTCTACCACACTTGTCTTGAGAGTATTTTAGGTACCAGCCACTAAATAGACACATAAGAAATTAAGGCAGTGTCCCACCCTCAAGAAGCACGTGCTCCAAAGTGGTCTTCAAACTCTATTCCATGCAACCCTGGGTTCTAGAGAGACCACTGGCAGGGGTGAAGGGGGGATCAACATGAGGCTGAGTCCTTGGGCTCTGTGACTCTAACCCTTCCCCATGTCACCTCTGCACTTATCTTTTTCATGGGCTCCCTCATTTAAAATATTCTTCACAAAAATGCATTCTGTTGCTAAGAAAGAAGTTTGTAAAATAGTGCTCTATAGGATGTAGCATTCTAGACCAGGGGTTGGCAAACATTTTGTCTGTAAAGAGCCAGATAGTAACTATTTTTGACTTTGCAGGCCATATGGTCTCTGTAGCAACTGCTGTCTTTGTAAGGTGAAAATCGCTGTGGAGAATATTAATGGGTGTGGCTCTGTTCCAATAAAACTTTATTTACAAAAACAAGAGGTGTATTACAGCTTGCAGACGCCTATTCTAGATGTTGATGCGGTGCAGCAGGACTTTTTTCAGCCCCTTATTCCTGAAAGCATTTCTGTAAGACACAGTATGTCATAAAGAGTAACTGTGTTCTGGCCCGTCTCAGCGTTGCTTAGTCCCAGTATTCTCTCGCTTTTAGCTGCCTGATTTTCATGCCTCCCCAACTGGAGGGCTGGTCAATCCCACCCTGCTTTGGAATCTGCTGAAATTAGCCTTTTCCTCAACCTATCCCCATATTTAACTTTGTAACCTACTGTCCCTTTTACTTTCCCTCTCAATTAAAAGAAAAAAGAAGTTTTTTTTTAAAAAAATCATTCCTCAAACCAAACAAAAACAATCTTTAAAAACATTGGCTGAAGACACACTCTCCTCATCAAAACACAATATTCATGGAATGAGTTTTAATTTAATTATACTTTGGGGAAACATCGGCCTTGAGAATTCTGATGTTATGAGCCCAGTGTCACACCAGAAATCAGGACACAGAAAAACAAATCTCAATGTGCCAGGCCCTGCCCAGGAGGGAGGCTGCCAGCCCACTGGAAAACGGGTGGGAGGCCTTAGGAAATCTATGGCGGCTATCTCAGCTCAGACCTGAGTTGGACGCTCTGGAGCTCGGTCATAACATGATGAAAGGCCAGGGGAAGAGAGATTCCATGTGCAGAAAGGAAACACCCTGTTGCCTTGCAGTGGGGAGTAGAGGAAGTTAGAAGACAGACAGAGGAGAGAATGAAGGCATCCAGGGATCAGCCATTTGGGATCAGGCTGTTGGGCATGGCGACCTGCTGCCCTGGCTTGTGACAGGTACGTGGGCTCGGGGCAGGGGTCCTTGTACCCCAGTGTCTTCCTCACTGACCTGGTACAGATGACTGATACTGCTTTAGTGGAATTTCTCTAGGAATGCCTTGGCAAAATGATAAAATGCTCAAGTGTTTTTTCAAGCTACAGACAAAATTTTTTTTAAAAAAGATAAAATGCAAAAAAAAATATCGCTTAAAAACAAAAGCTGTCTTGAGAGTGCCAGAATCTGCACCTGACACTTCAAGTGAACTCGATTTGGAGAGATGTAGCTTGAGCCCTGGCAGGAAGGGAATGAGTTTTGAGACAGGGAGGTGAGCAGAGGCCAGAGGCTTCAGGAGTGAGTAGTTGGACCAGCCAGAGGGGAGGCAGAAAGAGTAAATGGGACAGAGGAGAGGGCAGGGGAAGGAGAGCATCGGGCACTAAAGCACCTTTCTCAGGGGCCAGAGAAGTAGGAAAGGGCCTCCGAGGTCACATTCAACTCTTAGGCCCCAGCCTCTGTCACTACCATTCCCAGAGACAACTCCACTTCTAATCTGTTAAGAATGATCTCTGACAGGATTACAATGGCAGATTCCCATCCAGACCTGCAAGATACTCATTCAGGAAGGAGCCCCAGTGTTTTCCTGTTTCCCACATACAGCTGGTGATTCTGAAAACCACTGTTTTCCCAGCCACGATGACTGTGCTCGGGAAACCAGCCCTTGCGATACAGCAGACTTCATCGGTTCATTGAATGGAGGTATTTGGGTCTGGGATTCAGAGTGTGACTGTGCCATCAGTAGACTGAAGGGGGAAAGTACTGCCTCTCCATAAAAATATTGTGACTTCTAACATGTAATGTTTTACAAAGTTATTTCTCATCTGATCCTCATAACCCAATGAGGTCAGCAAGGCATGAATTATAGTCCTCATTCTGTAGACGAGGCACTGAGCCTCCCAGCAACATTTGCCCAAGGTCGTATGGCTCATAAATGACCTTTCTTTCCATCCCCTGCTTCTCACCCCACTCACCAGAACCTTCATGATCAGGAGATAGAGGCCACGGAGGTAGCAGTGAGCTGACTTTGGGTTTAATTTGCCCTGTGACTTTTATGTTTATTTATATCACATTTTAGTGCATTAGTAGCAGGTTAGAATCACCAAGGTTCTGGTTCAAAATACAGATTCCCTGGCTCCAGCCTGAATCTGCTAAAATCAGAATCTCCGAGGGTGGGTCCTGGGAAACTGCAGTTTTACAAAAGCTTCCCAGGTGATTCTGATGTTCGAAGGTTTGGGAATCAATGTAATGAGCTAAGCAGAGCAAACACAGGGACTGCCTAGTTCAAAGTCAACTCTCAACTATTCCTGGACTTATTACCCAGGGAAGGGATTATTCAGTGTTTACAACCTGCCCTCACTCCTTCCCCTATCCTGAATCCTACATTTTCCCACTTTGGGGGTTCATTAGCAACATCTCTTAGGGGAAGAGAAAGAGACACAATTTAAGTTAGTCTGTCAATCCGGGAGTGCCTCTGATGGTTTCTATAAAAGAAGATTGAAATTCTCCCCCCACCCCAAATCATGAGCATTCTGTCAGAAACCTTAGAGGGTAAGTGTATGATTTTGAAACCTGATTTAAAAAAAAAAAAAAATCCTGACTCTCACACACTGCAGTAGATGCTTCAAACACACACCTGGCACGATTGCTCATTCTGCAAGGGTTCTGCATGGAAAAGATCAACCCGCTCTCAAAATAGCGTCTAGAGATACAAAGGAATCAGCAATAGCCTCACGTATTTGTACACAATGCAATGTAGCTTCTGGTATTTTTATTACCAATCAGAAGAGGCTTGTCACCGTCAGCCATCTGCTTGAGTCACTGCCCGGCTGCAGTGGCCATGGCTTTAGAGAAGGAACACTGAAATCAAAGCTCCAGCTCCTGGAAGAGTCACAGAGCAGGGAGCCAGCTGTGACCTACCAATGACATCCTGCAGTATCCTGAAGGACCCAGTCATATTCTACGTCAAGAGAACTTGCCTGCACACTTGGAGCCTTAAAGGGAACAGTGACTGTGACACCAGGTGGAAGCTATTATATTTGTTCTCGTGGAGATGTTCAATATTTCAAAGTGGTCTCTGCAGTCCCATTAAAATCACAGATTTTTCTTTCCCCCTGCTGCTTTCCAGATTCTAATACAGACTTCTGGGGGCGGGGGGGAAAGAAAGAAAGAAAACGTGAGTGAGCTAGCAGGGGCTTTTTCTCCAGACAGTCAAAGAAATCCTGACTCTGATTTTTGCCCTTACATCCAAGGATTCATCTTATTTTTTTTTTTAAATCAATGTACAAAATCCTTTCATGCAGATAGAAAATTTTCTGAGTCTGAGATTATTGTTTGACTACCAAGTTAATAAGATGCTTTAAACTCTTTATGCCACATCTAAGCCTGACACCAGAGGTTTAGAAGGCAGAAAGTCTTTCTGCTGTCAGAGGCTCGCCGGCGCACACTGCATCAATGAAGATCTATAGCCGAAAATCAAGGCAGTAAGAAAACAGGATTTTTTTTTTCCGAAAGAAACTCTAATTCAACCAGCATCAAGGAGAAAGGTGTTTGGAGCAGGGGGTTATCAAAGAAAATGGAGTAGGGAAAAAAAATATTTGAGATCTGGAAACAATAATGAGTAGGCTCAGAAAGGGAAAAACAAAAGGTAGGAGGTAGGATTCTAAAAGGTAAAGAAAAAAGAACAAATGGCCCGTGTTGATGAGAGTATGGTCGAGCTCTTGAAATCCACAGTCTGCCATGGAGAAGAACAGTGATGATCTCAGAGGGTGTTAATCCTTCGTGTAAATGTTACTTGGCATTCGTACTGGGTAAATCAAGGACAAAATAGGTGGGGGAATGTAATAGCTATTTCTCTAGAAAACTCTCCCAGATTTGTGGGAGGAGGTCAAGGAACAAGCAGAGGGTAGTTCCACTTTGGGGAAATGGCCAGCCCTGTGTTAGAAAAGACGCCATCGACAGAATCTGTCCTCAAGGCAGACTTGGAGCCACGCACAGAAATCAAACTGGAAGGCGGCTGGGCTCCGACCAGCAACTGTAGCTGCTGTCCCCTGCTCTTCTCCAGGCCACCAGGGCTGGAGGCGGCCAGGGATGCATCACATTTGTGTGGCCACTTCCCTGAAACATTGTACAGCCAGGTTTCTATTTGCTTTCCTTAGGGGGAAGAAAAAACAAAAGCTAAAAAACCTCTAAAATCTATTCCTAGCCAACAGCCAGATTTAATCTTTTTTTATTATTATTATTTCTCTGTGGTAACGACCAAGAAGCAAAAGAGTAGAAGTGAAAAATATCAATTGTGCAATTTTAACTGTTTTCAAAGGAAGATAAAATAAATGTCAGGTCCAATAAGGTCATGTGCCCTTTCAGCAAATAATTGTCTCCACGAGCCTCTTTTGATGTATTGAAACTGAAGTAGATAGTAATGCCTTTCCTTTGCAGAGGGGAACGCATGCCTCTGCAACATTATATAGTTTAGAGTCTAAAACAAGCCCCCCAGGCATTAGTCACCCTTTCTGGGTAATCATCTAAAAATAGGGATGGCCTTTCCGGCTACCCTTTGTAGAACACCGAACATGGGATGATAGGCTGCCTTCTAGGTCCACTTCATAGACTCTTTGACACTGTTTCTTTCTCCTCCAAACTTTCATGTTTTGAGAGAAGGAAGAACCTTGTATTAAAGTTAGGAAAATCAGACTATGTTTTCCAACTTGGTCTTGATTAAGGCTCTTTGGTTCCGTGTAAACAGAGACTCAGACTCACTCAGATAAAACAGAGGAAGTTTATTACAGGGGTACAGCAATGGAACCCCAGGCAAGAACATGCAAGCGGGAGACATGTGGGCTCAGTGGAACCAGCAAGTGGAAAGCCATTGAGAACCAGGGTTACTGCCTGCAGCCTGCCACATGCAATAGGTTCATCCCCCTTGGACCAGATTTCTCACTCACCGTGCCAAAGATGGCTGTTCTATAGCCCTCAAGTGCAAGTAATCACCAGAGGCTAACCAGTGCCCCTTAGTATCAATTCTAAATTCCCTGTAGAGAGAATATGATGGACCAAGTTGAGGATCAGTGTTCATCTCTGTCCCAATGACTACGACAAAGAAATAGAATCTTGTACAAACCTGGCTGCCAGGACCCATCAGCGTAAAATGCGCTAGTACTCAAGAATGGGGAGCTATGGGGTAGGCAGACACTCCAAAATGCACCTACCACACCCTATCACTAACTTTTTTTCTTCAACAGGCAATGTTGAGATTTGCTGTGCCCAATAAATTTAAGAAGCCCATATCTCTAGTCAAGAAGTTGACAATCGAAAGAGGGACCAACACAGACAAGAAAATACACAATTCAGACTGGTAAGCGCTATGATTGAAGTAACCATAGAGAAGGGTCTCTCAGCCTTGGAACTTTCAACATTTTGGGCTAAATATAATTTTTTGTTATGGGCCTGGGGTAAGGGTAAGATCATTTTCCTATGTGTTGTAGGATGTTCAGAGTATCCTTGGCTTCTACCCATTAAATACCAATAGCACACTGTCCCTGATGCCAGTTATGACAACCAAACATGTCCCCATACCTTACCAAATATCCCCGTGGGAGGAGGCAAAATTGCCCCCTGATGGGAACCACTGCATAGAGCAATGTGAAATCATAGAAGAGGACGCCAAAATCAGACCCGGAGATCCGGAAAAGCTACTTAGAAAAGATGTGCTGAAATGGAATGTTGAAGTTTCAAGAGGCAAGTATGAATTAGCTACAAGAGGAAGGGCTGCTGGGTTGGGAAATGGCAGAGGGGACCCATGTTTTCCAATTCACAGTTCAATGTTTTGTTTACTGTACCAGTGTTTTCAGAAGTGTGTTACTCTGGAATATCCGTCCTTCAAAGTCCTGCAGACGTTCAGTGAAGAGAATTCTGTAGTCAATGATTTAGACCTTTCTCTTGGAGATTCTAATACATTTTATTTTAGATAATATATTATAGTACAGTAAAGGCTCTGAGAAGTCCTGGGACTAGGCAATCATTTTAACTTTGTAGCACTCTTTAATAAAGATTACAGGCTTTGGAAAGAGACTCCCTTAATCTAAATCCTGATGCTACCACTTACCAGCTGTCTGTCATTGAAAAAGTTATTTAACCTGTAAAAAGCTTGGGTTGGTTATCCGTTTAAACAAGATGATCATAACAGGACTTGTGTCATCACGTTGCTGAGACGATTAAATGAGACAATACATTTAGGGCACCTAGCATACTTCTTGTGTGAGGTATTCAACAAGTACTGTGTTTTGTTTTGTTTTGTTTTGTTTTATTTCAGCATATTATGGGGGTACAGATGTTTAGGTTACGTATGTTGCCCTTGCCCCCCCTAAGTCCGAGTTTCAAATATGTCCATAAATACTGTGTTTTAAACGTAGCATTTCCTCAAAAGACTTTGACCACGGAATTGAGCTTTCATTCTGAGAAATACACTTTAGAAAGCTCTGTGGAGCACTCAGAACCACTGCCGTACCACAGTCTAACTTTACTTATCTGCAGCACACAGAACCTGCCTGAGTCCCCGGGAGGTTGTGAGGATGAGATAGGGTAGAGTATGAATGGGAAACAGCTCCAGGAAAAGAATATTAAGTGGCAGATGCTGTGGGGAGCTCACTCGACAGCCATTCTCGGCTTCCTCCCTGCTAACAGAATCCTGATTTTATTCAAGAAAGTACTTTTTCTGCCTCAAGAACTAGGTCAAGGTTGTTTTAAGCCAACCTCAGCACTCTTACACTTTTACTAATTAGCCTTTTTCTCAGCTTCACTTGTATCTAGGAGTGGCCATGAGACCCAGGTCAGTCCATTAGGATACACTGTATTCCTGGGTAACGTGGGTTTGAGCTGCGTTGCTCCACTTATACGTGGATTTTTTTCCTGCCTCTGTCACCCCTGAGTCAGTAAGACCGACCCCTCCTCTTCCTCCTCCTCAGTCTACTCGACGTAAAGATGACAAGGATGAAGACCTTTATGATGATCCACTTCCACTTAATGAATAGTGAATATATTTTCTCTTTCTTGTGATTTTAATGACATTTTCTTTTCTCTAGCTTACTTTATTGTAAGAATACAGTAAAAAGTACACGTAACACACAAAATATGTGTTAATTGGCTGTTTATGTTATTGGTAAGGCTTCCAGTCAACGGTAGGCTATTAGTGGTTAAGTTTTGGGGGAGTCAAAGTTATACATGAGTTTTTGACAGCACAGGGCTTGGTGTCCCTAACCCCCAGGCTGTTCAAGGATTAACTGTCTATGCAACAGTCTCCTGGGGTGCTTCTGGGAAATAATCTGTGTTTTGTAAAAGATACAAGTGAATAAAGAAAGTTTTCTGGTGCTACCCTTTCTTCTTTCTCCCTACTTTGAACACGGTGTGATGTCTAGAGACGTAGCTTCCATCTGATGATCATACGGCAATGCACGTGAGGACACGATACCAATGGTTAAGGATGATGAAATGAGTAGAAAGATACTAAATCTTTAGTGGCATCGTTGAGCTAATGAACTAGCTCAGAAACTGTCTTCTTGCTAGACGAGCTAATAACTGACTTTATTTTCTCAGCTACTGTTCGTCTGGTTGTCTATTACTTATTGACAAAAGCATCCTAACTGATACAATACCAGTGTGAGAGTTAATTATTATAACTTTTCTCTAGGAATTACTTTCAATCCAAAGTTGTGAGGGTCTGAAAATGATGGGTGGGCAATCGTGAATTTTTGATAGAGTGCTTAAGAAATCCTAGAAATACTTAACATGTATGGCTATGAAGAAAGAAATACTGTCTCTTCCAAGAAACTCTGAACAACTAAAAACATTTACTTTCTCCATATTCTTTTTCTCCATTTTTTCTATGTTCTTTCCTATGATTTTCGGAGGCCAAGGGCCATTCTATAAAATGATATGTACATTCTAATTGCTATTTTCTCTGAATTTCTCAGGAAAAATTTT
>NW_012147190.1:1363971-1365272 GCF_000956105.1 Propithecus coquereli | reverse complement strand
TGGGTGTTCTATAGATGTCTACTAAATCTAGTTGCTTAATGGTGTTATTAGGAAGCTTTTATATCCTTGTTAATCTTTTCTGCCTAATTGTTCTGCCCACTATTAAAAATAGGGTATCAAAGTTTCTAACTATTATTATTGAATTATCTATAGCTCCCTTTGTTTTTGTGAACATTTGCTTCATGTATTTGGTGCTGTATTATTAGGTGCATATATGTGCCTGAGAGATTGACCCTTTTATCATTATAAAAATGTTTCTCTTTATCTCCAGTAACATTTCATGTTTTAAAGTCTATTTTGTCTGATATTGATATGGCTACTACAGCTTTCTTCTGGTGGTTGTTTGCATTGCATATTTTTTCCATTTTTTTCTTTCAGTCTATTTGTATGTTTGAATCTACAGTGTGCCTCCTGTAGATAGTACATAGTTGGATCTTGTTTTTTATTCAGCCTGACAATCTCTGCCTTTTGGCTGGATTGTTTAATACATTCACATTTGATATTACTATTGATATAATTGGATTTATTTCTGGCATTTTACTTTTTGTTTTCTATGTGTCCAATCTCTTTTTTGTTCCTCTATTCACCTGTCACTGCTTTCTTTTTCATTAAATGAATATATTTTAATGAAGCACTTAAGTTTCTTCAGTGATTTCTTTTTACTTTTTTTTTAAGTTTGTGTTTTAGTGGATGCCTAAGATGTATATAGTACTATACATATATAGTACTATATACATCTTAACTTATAGAAATAAGCTTCAGGTTTATACTACCTTAATTCTAGTGATACATAGAAATATTTTTATGCATATATAGCTCAATTGCCTTTCCCTCACTTTTTGTGCTATTATTTTTATATGTATTGCATCTTAATGTTCTAAACCTGATAACACATTGTTATAATTATTAATTTACCATCTGTAGTCATTCCTTTGCCCAATATGATCTGCTACTACTCATCTCCTTTGCCTTGTTATTGGCAAATATATTATATTTCTAGAAAACTGATTTAAGAGGATCCTTTGCCACTCAGCTTTTAACTCAATTTTTCTCTCCACAGCCACCAACTCAGCTTTTAATGTGTGAAACTTGTAGGGAGGTTCCAGACAGGGGAACATTGAGGCTCAGAAACCAATATGGCATTTTGACACACTGGGCTGACTGAAGAAGCCTCATGGTCTTTCCGATTCATCCCTCCCACACCACCCCCCAACACCATAGGCTCTCCAAAAAAATTAAAGTTTCTTTACCTAAGATCCAGACCCACCAAGGAGAACAATTGTTCTTTCCTTCCTCTCCCT
>NW_012147190.1:1337864-1362736 GCF_000956105.1 Propithecus coquereli | reverse complement strand
TGATATTCTCTATTTGATATAACATTGTCATCATACCTTAATTTGCTTTTCAATTCATGGTTTTCCTTGGTTCTTTGAACATATCTATAATACTTTGAAGTCTTTTTCTATTAAATCTAGCTTCTAGCTCTTACTTCAGATAGTTTCTGTTACCTGCTTATTTTGGTATATAGATCATACTTCCTTGTTTCTTTGCATATCTCATAGGTTTTTTGTTGTTGGAAACTGGACATTTTAGATAGTATTTTATAACGACTGTGGGTACTCCCCCACTTCCCGGAGCTGTTATTGTTATTTATCTATTTGCATATTTATTTGTTTAGTGACTGGCTGGATTATTTTACTGAAGTTCATTTCCCTCCCACCTCTGCAGTGGTAAGCCACTGACGCTGCTCCTTAAGGGATGCCCAGCTTTGGATGTGTCCACAGCCATCCTGGGATGACAGTGGTTTGTCATCTTTTTCCCTGGCCATATCCAGTATTAGGCTCTACTAATTGCCCACTGATTGCTTTACAATGCCCTTGGGTATAAACTGCTCTACAGACCAATTCAATCAAAATGGGTTCTCTTGAAAGAGCAGTTCCTGAGGTTAGTGGTTGACATTTGTTGTGACCCCAGCAGGGCTCCTTCCAGCTGTCTCTTCTCTCATCTGTCTCCCACAACATAGCTAGCCTACAGTTTAGCCTGTATCTTTGAATCTAGGAATGTCTTTCACCCATATCTCCACTGATTTTGACAGCATCCTTAGACCTCAATTCTTAATACTTTGTTACAAACAAAGTTGCTTCCTTTGAGAAGAGATAGGAGCTATCTGCTATATGGCGTGTTTCTCCCCCAGGCAGAATCTCTGAACCAGAGCTCTGGAGCTGGAAGTGGAAACAATAGCATACTTTTTTCTGAGTAACACACTCACTTTAGGAGGTAGGAGGGAGTCCCCCACCCCCACCCCTTTCCTTAGTGAAGGTAGCTGGGGGCAGGATGAAAAACTCAGGTGTCCTGCTCCCCCGGGAAGAAAGCCCAAGACCAAAAGCTGAGGGCATAGTTTTGACTGCACCAGTCTGGAGTGGAATTTCCACCTCACTGATTTGGGAGTGGGAGATAGAGGAAAGGGTCTTCCTTCAAATACCAAAGGGTCTCACTTATCTTACTGAATTTTCATAGATTTTCTTGAATAGATATTTCTTCATTTGTTATATGCCCTTAGAATGATTTCCAGAGGCTTTAAATGGTTGTTTTAAATAATTTTATACAGTTTCACTGGGGAGTAGGTTCATGAAGCTCCTCACACTACCATTAGAAAATCAATCTTATTGTCTGCATTTCAGATCTTTGTATTTGATAGTTTTAGATCTGGAACACATGGGACTTTTGATTATTAGAGAAGGCTTAGACTTGTTTTTAAAGATGAACTGATTCTATTTTGTTTTAAAACTGGTATTTATTAATGAGAACTAGGATTCTGGAGATTCTTTGCATGGTTGGTGAGATATCTGGTTCTACCATTCATTCATTCATTCAACAAATTTATGTCAAATGTTCAGAAATCCTTAGCACTGTTCTAAGTGCCAATGATGCTGAATTAAAAAAAAAAAAAAACAAAGCGAGTTTTTTTTCCTTGGAATCTATTGTATGAACAGAGGTATGTGAACTGAAATAAAATCATAAGTTCCCCACCAACTAAACAGCCCAGGGGATCCCAGAAAAACCTTAAAACTGAGTCCCTGGCCATGAAGGGAAGGAAGGTTGGACATGCCTCAAATAGCAAGATACAAAATTATTAACAGGACCGCTGTGCAGAGCAAAGGTTAAATCACCTGCCAGCCATGAGTTTGCTTAGCAGATCACTTGAGTTGGTGTATTATGGCTTGTCTCTGATTAACAGACTTCCTCATGTTAGCTTAAAACATTCCAAGCCTTAAATCTTTATTTCTTTAACCAATTACAAATCAAAGCCTCTTTGAACCCACCTATAACCTGTAAGATCTCACTTCGAGATGTTTCACCCTTTTGGACCAAACCAATGTACACCTTCCATGTGCAGATGTATTAATTCACCTGCAATTCCTGCCTCCCCAAAATGTATAAAACCAAACTGTAACCCAACTGTGGCAGGACCATTTGCTCAAGACTTCTTGCATGTGGCTCCCTGGACCATGATTACACATATTTGGCTGAAAATAAACTTCTTTAAATTGTTTTACAGAGTTTGGGTTTTTTTCCATTAACACATAATAAACAAGTAAAGAGATACACAAACAAGGTAATTAGAGATTATGGTAAGTGCTATGAAGGAAGCAGGTTCACCTGAGAAGTGTGAGGCTGTCTAAGGTGGTGCCCTGGGAGCTGAGACTGGACCATTAGAAGGAGGCAGCCATGCAAAGAGCCAGTAAAGAGCCATCCAGAGAGAGGAACCAGTGAATGCAAAGGATCTGAGTCGAGAAAGAGCCCAGCATGTTCCAGAAACAGAAACAAGGCCAGTGTGGCTGGAGCAATAAAGGGGAGCATGGAATGAGAAGAGGCTGAGAAAGGTAGTGACTTGGAGGCCTTGGCATGAGTTTTATTCTAAGTACAGTGGGAAAACATTGGAAGGTTTTAGACAGCCAAGTGGGGACAGTGACATGAGGGATATTATGGGAAGTAGGCTTCAGATGTTTAAAATCAAAATTTCTAACACTGACCTCTACTCTCAGCCAAGATTCCACATAAATTTTTATAGGTTCTTGACCCTGCTTTCTAAACATCCTTCTCCCTAATGTAAGTTGCTCTGACTAACGATTTCTCAAGTCCACTATCAGAGCCAGAGGTACATGTGACTTCTTCCTCTTGAATCTCCCACCTTAACTCCACCATAGGCTCCTCTCTACTCCCAGGAAAGGAATGGCAGGTACACCTCCAGTTTTGCAAAGGAAGCCTTCTGGAATTCATTCTGTGCAATTTGGTTCCCTTTACTTGTCACTTTTATACCTGTAGCTATTCCTGTCTGTGGAGTAGCTCCAAAATCTGTAATTACAAAATGCCTCCCTGGCCCCCTTTGAATGAAGAGAGGCTTTATCTCAGTTTACCAATGATCACGGGAGGCTAGAAGTTCCCTAACATTCTGGGTGAGTTTATCTGACTGTGCCAAGCCCCCAAGTCAAGTAGTAAATTCTGTGAAAACAAACACTTCAGTGTTCCTGGTGGAGCACTGGGTTTGAACAACACTGCGTTCCTCCTGCAAGAAAGCACATCTGCTTTACAGCTTCAGATTTTCCTTTATATGGTTTTCTTAAAGAAAGGCATGCCCTGAGCCAGCATGTTCTCCCTACTCGATCCCATGGTAATGGTTTCCAATACCAGAGGCTGTAGAGCCACGGTTGAGTGTGGACTTGAATTCTTGCACCCAAGTCCTGGCTCAGCTACTTTGCAGTGGGTCTTTGGACAAGATGATTTCTCAAAGATTCCCATGCTCCATCTGGGAAACAGGGATGAAATAGAACCGGCCTCATAGGGTAATCGTGAGCATTAGATGATATGATGCCTGGCATATAGTAAGCACTCAATAAATGTTGATATTACCTCACATGCAAAAAAGTGACTAGACCAGTTCATTGACATAAGAAGATACATGGTTGGGAGCAGAGAGAAAGAGAAAGTGTAAATCACCTCACTTCACCCCAGTGTGCTGTCTGTCGTGGCTCTGTCTGGGAACTAGGGCACAGAGTTTGAGGGCAGATGACAAGGCTAATGAGAAATGAAGATTAGGAAGGCTTCTGGAAGCTTTGAAATGCAGTTGCATCTCAAGCTCCGGGGAGACTCCAAGGCTGGGAAGTGCAGCTGATCCACTCCACCTAGAAACCTGCAGCCTGACTGTTCTCACCACCCAAAGGGATGGGCTGCATGGGTGGGTTAGCGTCCAGGCATGTATTTTTTGCACTCTCCAAAGAATATCTTTGGCTGTCAAGATTGGCAGTGAAATTTCAAAGTTATAATGAAGAAACAGAACAGGGAGGCAGAAAAGGCAATGGATTCATGATGAGGGGGGGTGGAGCCCTAGGCCTGCCTCAGGCACTAGCTGGCTGAAGATTCTTGAAAACTCATTTTCCCCCACCTGGTTAGTTTTCCCATCCAGGTAATGGGAAGATGGGATGGATCATCTTGAAGGACTCCTCTTCAGTTCCAATATTCTGTGATGGTTGAACACCATAGGATGTTCAACATAGTTGTCCCTATCTTCTCAAATTCTCTAGAAGAAAAAGAGGAGGAGGGGATTGGGCCATTTGAAATAGGAAATGACTAGGGAAAAGCTTTGCAGGATCTTCAAGCTCTTCACTACTCGTGTCCACTCTAGATACAAGCTGACTAAAATCCTAACACAAACTAGAATGACTACAATGACAAAGACAACCAATGCCAAGTGTTGGGAAGGATATGGAAACACTGGCACTCTCGTGTGCTGCTGGGGGGAGTGTAATTAGCACAACCAGTTTGGGAAACTGTTTGTCAGTGTTTGCTAAAGCTGACCCATACGCATATTCTATGACCCAGCAATTCCACTCCTAAGATTGTCCCCAACAGAAATGCCCATCTATGTGCACCAAAGACATGTACAAGAGTGTTCATAGCAGCATATACGCAGTAGCCAAAAACGGAAAATAGCCCAAATGCTGCTTAGAACAGAATGAATACATAAATCCTAGTATATTCATATGATGAAACATCTTATAGCCATAGAATGAAATGAACGACAATTGCACATAAAACCATGAATGAATCTCACAAACATGTTGAGCAAAAGAAGTCAGACGTGAGATAGTATATTTTTGATTGACTCTATTTATGTAAGGTTTTAATACAATAAAAACTTATCTGTTGGAAGTCAGGAGAGTGGTTACCCTTTAGGGACACTTAGTGATTAGGAGGGAGCATGTGCAGACTTCTGCAGCGCAGGTAATGCTCTGCTGGTGTGGGTGCTGGGCACACAGGTGAATTTACTGTGTGAATATTAATTGATCTGGATAATTTTGATTTGCATATATGTTATACTTCAATAAATTTACAAAAAAAAAAGAGCTCAACTATGCAAATCACATTTGAGCTTATTTCCCCTCTGGGGAAAGAAAAGAGCCATATTTTCTTGGCACATACATATCTCCACTTTGAAGTGGAAAAAAAAAATGCCACTTTTGGTTTTCTAAACTGAACTTCACTTGTAGTCTGGGTCCCTCTTCTCACCCTGTCTCCCCATACACGTCCCATTCTGCTAGCGATAGAGGCAGTATCAGTCCCGCCTTGTCTTTCCTTGCCAGTCTTCCTGGATTGTGTGTGAGCTTCAGTGGTCCTATACAGGCCAGAGTGGGGCTGAGGAGGGCTGATCCTGGCGCTATAGCCTAACACCCAAATGACACCCACAGAGAGGACCCTGTTCTCATCAGCCTCTGGTTATTTACCCACACAGTTCACTGCTTTGTCCTCTCCTCCCACCATAAGTCCTCTTCTACCTCACTCTAGACTCAAAACCAAGACCTGACTTGTGCATTCTTCCAAAGCACTAACAGATAGCACCCAGCTGTCCAAGTGTATGTGTGTGGGCAGGGGGAAGCAGGTAGTGGTTACAGAAAATACCAGAGGGAAACCACAGGTCCATATTTCAAAGTTACAATGTCCTCACCTTTTCATCTGATAAACATGGTGTTTGTTTGGGTAGCCTGGTAATCTATTTCATGAGTGGATTTCCCACAGGAGGAGGAACAAAAGGCTATTCAGGGTAGGATGGGACAGGAGGAGAGGGCAAGGGAAACACCAGTGTATCATTTCCTAAGGCTGACATGACAAATAACCATAAAGTGGGCGCCTTAACACAAATTTTATTCTCTCATAGTTCTCGAGGCTACAAGTCTGAAGTCAAGGTGTTGGCAAGGTTGGTTCCTTCCGGAGGGCTCGAGGGAGTCTGGTCCATGCCTCTCTCCTAGCTTTTGGTGGTTGCATTGATTGGAATGCATTGGAATGCATCTTTGGCATTCCTTGGCTTGTAGAAGTACCATTCTAACTTCTGCATCCATCATTACATTGCATTCTTCCCTCTTGTTATAAAGACCAAGTCATTGAATTAGGGCCCACCCGAATTCAGTATGACCTCATCTTGACTTATTTACATCTGTGATTAGCTTGCTAGGACTGCCATAACAAAATACCACAAACTGGGTGACTTAAACAACAAAAATTTATTGTCTTATAGTTCTGGAGATTAGAAGCCCAAAATCAAGCTCTCTACGGGGTTGGTTCTTTCCAAGGACTATGTGTGTATCTGTTTCTGTGTTCCAATTTCCCCTTTTTATGAGCTCACCAGTCATATTGGATTAGGACCTCCCCTAATGACCTCATCTTAATTTAATTACCTCTGTAAAAACCTTCTCTTAAAATAGGATCACATTCTGAGGTACTGGAGTTTAAGACTCCGCATTTTTTTGTGGGGCACACCATAGGACACAATTCAACCCTTAATAATTTATAAGACCCTATTTCCAAATAAGGTCATATCCACAGGTACTGGGAGTTAGGACTTCAACATATCTTTTTAAGGGACACAATTCAACCTATAGTAGTCAGCTGCCCCGAATCCCTGAGAACTTCCAGAGTACTGACTTCATCTCCCTGCAGGTCAGGATGTGATTCTAGGAAATGTTGACTGAGTGTGCCCTGAGCCTCCCCAGCATCCTATATGTACCTCTAACATAGTACTTACTACATCATGTTGAAACCTGTGTGACATCTGTTTATGTGTCTGTCATCAACCCCCACATCCCTACACACACAAACACACTGGCCAGGACTGAAAGCTCCCCCAAAATAGAGACTACATCTTATTATTCATCTTTGCATTCTCAACTCAAGGCCTGGCACAATATAAATGCTCAATGAGTGTAGAACTGAATTTTTGGCCTATCACTTACAAAAATTGTCTTGTTTCATACTTTGCCATCAGTCATGAGCAAATAAGCAAGTCAGACACGCTCTTGGATAATTATGAAAATTATACAATCACAGGCTGTCAGAATTGGGCAATACCCTAGAGATTTTCTAATCTAGAAATGGCAGATGGCCGATATGAATCTCCCTGCTCCCACTCTGCACCTGTGGCAGACATCACTAATCTATCATGGCATTCTTTCCCACTAAGCTTGGATACAGCTTCAGAATTGTTTTTAATATGTAACTCCAGAAGATAAAACCAATTTGCTATTTCTTGGGAATTTAACTCCATTCCTTCCAACAGATGAGAAAATTGATTCATCATAAGGAAACATGTCTAAGACGATGCATGACAGTGGCGGAGAACTAGAGGCCCTATCTCCTAATTGCTAGGGCTATGTTCATTCTTCCCACTCCTACCCTTAGGGTTTTCCAAAATGTTCTGGTGAAACTGGCATCATTGATATAGTATTACATTAAATAACATTGAATCACACAGTGAGAAGGATCATTCCTTTTTCAAATTTTCTGATAATATCAAAGAAAAAGTCTTGGTTTGATGCTATTAAATCTTTAACACTCTAATTCTTATTTTTTAAAGAGTCTCCAGTAGGCAATAGTATCTAGTTAGAATTTAATATCACCACATTGTTTTCACTTAGGCTTATGATTACCATCCAACTATGACAAACTTTCCACATGTGGTAGTGATAAAACCTTCCTTTTAAAATAAATGTCAGTATAAAGAAAAAATATCAACTACATATGGTATAGGCAGCACCCAGATGTGGCGAAATGAAAGAGCTGGGGAAATACTGGGTAGCACCCGCCACACACACGTCCCTATGCAGGGCTCCTGGATGCTCTCCTCTCCAAGACAAATAATGCTTTTTTTCCTTTCTCTGCTAGAAAATGATATTTCCTTTTGTTTCACCTCCTGACTCTTACGTTTTCCCCTGCTCCCAATCAGCCTCCTCCCCGGGTTCTTGCCTGCCAGCTCCCTTGCCTCCCCAGCTGCTAGACTCTGTCATTTTCAGCATAGCTCCCTCCACCTGCCAAAACCCAGTCCGAGTCTGCCTCTGCAAACCATATGGCCTGGCAGACAAGGCAGGCTCGGTGTTGATTCAAGAGTCAAAAAAAAACCCAGCTTCACCTCCATCCTCCCTTCCAAGCAGGAGAGGAGGCACACTTTGCCCTCCTGTCTCTTCTATCCTCAGCCTGAGGAAGGCACAGGCCTCAGCCAGCTGCGTGGTGCCCGACCCCTCCTGTCCTGGATCCCTGCTGCCTTCCTCCTCCGCGGGCACTATGCTTAGAAAGGAGCATATTGCACTCCTCATGGGATGGACATCAAGCAGACAAATCTTCCTTGGGTCAGGAGGGAATGGGCATGCAAAGGCCCTGGAACAGTCAGAAGAAGCACTGGCTGAGTCCCCCTGTGTGCTGGCTGGCTGGCATTTAGCAGATATCAAGTGCCTTCTACACATTGGGTGCCAAAGCTCCAGCAGGGCAGAGACAGACAAGTCCTTGCCCTTGTGGGGCTGACATTCCAGTGGCTTAATACAGTCGTAACAAGCACATGGGCACTGGAATCAGACTGCCTGCCTTCGAAGCCTGCTGTCCTGCGTCTTAGTTCTATGACCTTAAGTAGCCACTTAAGGCCAGTAAGTATTCTCATCTGTAAAATGGGAATAATAAAAGCCCCTCTTAAAGAGTCTTGGTAAGGATTCAAAGAGAAAACGAACATATGACATAGTGGATGTGTGGTGATATCTCATTGTGATTTTAATTTGCATTTCCCTAATGACTAACGATGTTAAGCATCTTTTTATGTGCTTATTTTCCATTTCAATATCTTTTTTGGCAATGGATCCATTCAAATCTTTTCCCATTTTTTGTGAGTCGTTTGCCATATTATTAAGCTATAAAAGGTCATTATATAATTGAGATGCTAGTCCTTTATCAGATATATATCTTGCAAATATTTTCCCCCAAACTATAGCTCTGTCTGTTTGTTTTGTTAAGAGTGTCTTTTGAAAAGCAAAAATTCTTAGTTTTTATGAAATCCAATTTATTAATTTTTTTCTTTTATAGATTGTGCTTTTGATAGTATATCTGAGAAATCTTTGCCTAACTCAAGTTTTATAGTTTTATTTCTTACATTTAAGCCTCTGATCCATTTTAAGTTAATTTTCTATGCATGGTGGGAGATTAGGGTCAAAATTCTTTTCTTTTCTTTCTTTTTTTTTTTTTTGCATATTGGTAACAAATTTATTTGATTTCCTTTTTACAGATAAAAAAGTGAAGCCCAAGGAAGTCAAGTAAGGATCCCAAAGTGACCGAGTGACACTTGAGCCCAGATCTCCTGATTCCAGATAAAATGCAAATGTTTGTGCTCCCATAATATCCTGAAATTAAAAAAAATAAAATGCCGTTTCCATGTTGCCTCCACTGCCTGGGTTTTTCTTCAAGGTAGAGATAAGACCCAGGCTTGGAAGCAGACAAACCTCATCTCAGCTCCTGGCTCCATAATTTACCAGGTCGAGTTACTTAGACGTTCCAAGCCTCCGTTTTTTTCATTTATAAAGTGGAGCTAGTAAGAATGCCTTTTCATGGGGCTGTTGTGAGGACCGTTCGAATAATGCAGAGAAAGTGCTTAGCCTTGGCCTAGCATTTAGCACGTGTTCCGTATAGGTCAGAGTGGTGGAACGGCTTTTCTCCTCTCCTCGGCCCTTGCCTTGACTGGAGCCCATACTCAACCTCTTCTGGGTCTTGGCACACTCTAAACTGACACAGTAAGAGATCTGGGGTAGACTGGAAAAAGAGGCAGACGCTTTCTACCATAATAATCCACTGGGGTTATACTATGCGAGTTGCTTTATCTCAACCCTAGAACAGTAGGTTTGTGTAATTGACATTTCACTCTGAAGCTGTTTTAGGAATTCATCCCATCCCTGTCCTGCAAGCGAGAGGTACAGGCAGATTAGAGATGAGAAGCGAGGGAAGACCCCCTCTACGATAGCCACCAATCCTCCTGGCCTCTGTTATTCATGGCCTGTGTAATCCCTTCCCCTTGAATGTGGGCGAGATCTGGGAGCTGCTTCAAACCCATGGGATATGGCAATGTGCCTCCAATATGAGTCGCTTCTGTGATTACATTGCATAAGATTGTAACACCTGCCTTATGAAAAAGACTCTTGCAGGCTTTGATGAAGCCTGTGGCCCTATTTGGGAGACGCACACGGCAATGAAGTGCGAGCAGCCTTTGGCCCACAAACAGCGAGAAACTGAGGGTGGCTTCCGCCTGTCAGCCAGCAAGAGGCTGAGTCCCTCGGTCCAACAGGCTACAAGGAACTCAATTCTGCCAACCACCATGTGAGCCCTAAAGCCAGTCCTTCCCCGGTGGAGCCTTGAGACGAGATTGCAGTCCTGGCGACACTGTGACGAAAGCCCTGGGAAAGACCTTGGAACCAGAGGCGCCCAGCCAGGCCACACCTCTACTCCTGGCCCGCAGACATCGTGAGATAATGAACATGTGCTTTTCTAAGTCGCCAAGTTTGTGGGAATTTGCTATGCAGCAATGGAGAACTGACGCGGAAGCCACGATGAAGCACAGCAGAGCGCCACCGAGAAGAGCAGGCGAGCTGCAAACTCTGGGGATGTGAGCGGGGACGGTGGCCCTTCATGCCATCTCAGGAGTCTCCCTATCCTTTCAACATGCTCAGCCACCCACAGGGAAACTCCAGCAGGCCCATGACTCTCGGGCAACAGAAAGCAATACCACACCTGAAACAGCAAACACAGTCTCATTTTGGTCGTCATGCTGCCTAGTCCCTTGTAATAATCAGAATTGGACTGTAATGAGACTTTCTCCTTTCTTTCAGGTAGGGCCAGCCACAGGCCAGGCTTTCACCTCCTGGGCGGGGCCTGCGGTCAGCTTTTCGTTTCTTGCTCTACTCCTCCTTCCTTAGCTTGCTAGTATGGCTCTGGCCTCTCCAATGTTGGCGTACAAGAAAGGATGGGATGGGTGAGCGGAAGGAACAGGAAAGTCCTTACTTGTCTGGCACTGCTGTGAGATGACTCTGTGGCTGGGCCTGGCAGGGGTTTCAAGCTGGTGCTTTCTTCTCTGAGCTCTTTGGAGTGACTGCAGTGGCTGTCCTGCTGCATCCTCCTATCTACTATTCCCATGACGCTGGCAAAAGTTCCCCTTCACATGGCTGTTCCCCACTTCTCTCCTCAGCCTCTGTTTGTTTTCTGAAGGGCCAGATCGTACAGTCTTTCCCTATTTGGCTGACCTGCCTTCTGGCAGAAGCCCCCTTGGGCAGGATTCCTTGTAAGACAAGCCCAGGCTAACATTCCTGCTATGCATTCCGCAGCTGGCGCCCAGCGTTCGTGCACCTGTCACCCGCCAACAGAGGGGAGAAAGCTCCTCCCCAACATGGCAGCAACTCCGTCTCCTCTGCCTCCCATCCACAGTGGAAATCCTTCAGATTTGGACAGTCTATCATGGCCACCTCCGTCTCTAAGGGACATTTATCAACATGCCACGTGGTCTTCTGATAAAGCTCTTTACACTCCAAGTAAGGGGAAAACCACCCCCAATTCTACCCTTGGAAGATGGGGCTCACTGAGTAGCAACATATTAATCCAAATACAGTGTGTCATAAATTCTTTTTCAAAATCGATTCTTGACCATTCATGTTCTGAAATAGGTTTTTTTCTTTAATTGTATTTCGGTTTATCACCTCATTTTGGAATTTCATATCCATTGCATCGTGGTGCCCCCAGTGGAGTGATGTCAGTTTAACATCCTGTTGTGTGATAGTATTGGCCTTGTGGTCTCCCCAACAACCACCCCCCTGTCCTCTCTGGCTAACTGGAGTGACCAACCCGAAGCTAATTTGGCTGGTTAGCAAATCTCAGATTCTTTTTAGTATATGCTGGCAGCCTCTGGTGGTTGGAGGCAGGAGGAGGTGATGTATCCCCACTCTGCAACCTTGCTCCAAGGTGGTGTCTTAAAATGAAAGCAAGCCTTAGGCCAAATTCCAAAGACCATGCAGATGTTTTTTTTTTTTTTTTTTTTTTTTGAGACAGAGTCTCACTGTGTTGCCTGGGCTAGAGTGCCATGGCATCATCCTAGCTCACAGCAACCTCAAACTCCTGGGCTCAAGCGATCCTACTGCCTCAGCCTCCCAAGTAGCTGGGACTACAGGCATGTGCCAGCATGCCCGGCTAATTTTTTCTATATATTTTTAGTTGTCCGATTAATTTCTTTCTATTTTTAGTAGAGACGGGGGGTCTCGCTCTTGCTCAGGCTGGTCTCGAACTCCTGAGCTCAAACAATCCACCCGCCTCGACCTCCCAAAGTGCTAGGATTACAGGCGTGAGCCACTGCGCCCAGCTGCAGATGTTTTTTAGCAAGCAGGTGAATAACCACTTGTATCTTGAGAAGAATTCCTCCTCTCTCTTGACTTCATGGTACCCGACAAGCCCCTTGCAGAAGCAGCTCCCTGAGAAACAGATTTTCTTCAAGTGTGATCAGAGGCCTCATCACTGGGCCACCTAGCAGGATAGACATTCCAGGAAGTGGGAAGACTCAAGGCCAATACGCTCCAGAACTTCCACCTCTGGTATTGATGACCCAACATGCTCGTGTCTTCTACCTTATTCATGTACAGTGGTGGACCCTGCTACCCCACTCCTAACTAATCTCAAGCACAACTGATTTCACCAATAAAAAATTATGCCTAACATTCTGTATGCTAATTAACTAACCCAAAAGTATTGATTCGGACAAGGACTCTTCATATACTAATTAGCCACTCATTCCTAGAGTGTTGATTAGTGTTAACTTGTACACATACACATCATATCACTTAGACTGAAGTATTTTAAAGTAAATTACCATGCACACAATATAGCACTGACAGAACCCTGATTTTTTTGGCGGGGGGCGGGGTTGCTAAGTCCACAGCCCTAACAGATAAATCATGACTGCTTTCACTAATTCAATCATGACAAACTTAGTGTCTTTTTGCCAGATACTCACTTTTCCAGCCTTTCCTTGTGGTCGTACATAGCTATATACATACCAGACCATGAAAAGGAAAGGGAAGAATGCTGAGAAATACTTTCCTCCCTGATAAAAAGGGGACACAGATGAGACAATTTCTAGATACCTCGGCTGCCTTTGTTTCCTGTGTTTGTATGTGATCAGGAGAAAATGTGACGGCTTGCCACTGAGGCAGCCACTTTGCATTCATGAGGTCTCCAGAATGAGGATGAAAAACGAAAATGCTGAGGATGGCAGAATGGAATGGTCTGAGTTCTCATGATCATGTTAAATTACTATTTTATAGCCAGGCATGGTGGTGCACGCCTGTAGACCCAGCTACTCGGGAGGCTGAGACAGGAGGATCACTTGAACCCAGGAGTTTGAGGTTGCAGCGAGCTATGAGTTAGGGAACTCAAGTTCTTCCTCCTCTCCCAATACTTTGAAATTTCCCATCACCCAATATCATTGCTGCTACTTCTGAACCATTCACCAGTGATAGAAGTGAGGGACTGTGTATCTTTGGAGGGTGAGTCTGAGATGCTCTCATTTGTGAATAAATTATGCTCTGGAAACTGAGAAGAAGGTGGCACCTGGAATCAGCTGGGCTCAAGCTCCCTAGTCTCCAAGATCCCTTTCATAGAATTTCTTATTTTCTCCGGCTTCATCCAGCCTTAAAATTTAGGTTGTCCGGAGTCCCTTTCCCCCCACCCCGCCTTTATTCTCTTCCAAAATCCTATCAGTGGAAGAATTTTGGAAGTTATAGCAACAAGACACATGAGCATTTGGGGAGGACAGGCATATAACAATAGGCTAAGGTGTGACTTCATGAGACTCATATACAAGTCTGTCATTTTGGAGTGTTCTGGCCAGTTCTAGCCTCAATTTCTTCAACTGCAAAATAAAAAGAGTAGCATCTTCCCTAAAGATCTCGTGGGCTTTGGATAAGAATTAAATGAAATAATTTAAATGAGAGATGATTCAGGACAGTGCTTAAGAGCATGTACCCTGGAGCTAGACTGCCTGGGATAAGATCATGATTCTGCCACTTGTCAGCTGAGTGGCTTTGAGCAAGCTACTTAACCTCTCAATGCCTCAGCTTCCTCGTCTGTAAAATGAGGATAAAATGATACCTATTTCAATAGGCTTTTTCTTAGGCTTTAATGGGTTAAAACGTGTAAAACACTTACAACAGCAACCAACAACGTAAGTACTGTGCAAGTATTACTACCAACTCCATTGCCATTATCGTCATCATCACAGCTAAAAGGACTCTGAAAAATGGAGGTGTACTAGATGGAAGCGTAGAGGATAACGATGAGATAACATTGATCACCCCAAGTTTGGAATAGAGGAATATTAGTGAAACCAACAGTATTTGTGATTTTAGGGGAAAAAAGAGAAAGAAAGAAGAAATAAGAAAACAAAAGGAACGGAAGGGAAGGGGATGAGAGGGGGTCAGAGAGAAGAAGGGAAGGGGGCAAGGAGGGGAGGAGAGAGAAAATATATGGCCAGTGAAACTGCACAGAGAGGAAATAGGGCTAAGTGACAAGAACAGAAAGAAATTGCTCATTCTTTGCAGCAAGCATCACTGTAAGTTTAAAGGGAACATCATTCAAAATGCACCATTTCCCACAGAGTATAATGTGGCTTACCCACAATTTCATCAGTTGTGCCCAAGCTGCATTAGAAGCATAGAAGCCAGCCCTTCACCTTAGGGCACTGCCTTGTGGTGTCATTATTTCCATGACAAACAAAATCTTTCCCAGGAAATGGAGCTGAGAAAGTAACTGCAATATCCGTAAAGTAGTGGGGAATTCAGGGTAACTAAGCATTTCACATTTGTGAGATTGTCCTATTTTGTAATTCCCACCCTGGTGGTGCCTAAAGGTCCTGTTTTTGAACAGAGAACCAGAACCGAGCATCAGAGTGTGCAGCTTACATGTGGGGTCCAGATTCCTCATTTCCTGGTTCCTGGTACACACTAAATCAGGAACAAGCAAATTCACTCCCAAGTGTTCAGCACCCCTCCTCCCCGAGAAAGACCTATCTCTCATCCCTTACTCATGTTCCCTGGCTGGGATCTTGACCCCAGGACTTTCATGTCACCTCCAGCTCTACTGGTTTTCTCCACCCCAGTGTAAATGCCCAGTAAACATTTCTGCATTTAAAAAAATAAAGTGATGTATGTAGAGAACCAAGCAGAATTCTTAGGGACGTACTATATCCTGGCACTTAATAAATATTAATGACTCTTATTTCCATTTTATAAATTAGGTCTTTGTATCACCTCTATTTCAACATTTCAAGGAGGCAGGGAATAACAATCTTGAAGGTTTCTTGAGTTGGTTGCCTGTGGGCCTAACTCAAGTGCAAGCATTATAACTTGATGAATCATCAATCACGTTATTTTTAAATAAAATAGGTTGCTAAAGGAATCATCTCATCAGAATCAGACTCGAGGGTTCTGATTACAGAATACAGAGGTCCATGTAAGATGGTCACTCTAATAGCAACAAAAATATCAGGTAAATTAAGAAAAAAATCTTATTTTTCTTTAAAGCCATTGAAGATTGTGGATGCCAAGAAAAAAAAAGAAAAATTTAAGTAAAATGGAATCCAGAGAGGGAGAAGGGCCTTTCTAGGGGAGTCGCTGAGTCTGGGGAGAGAACTGCTGCAGGCAAAGGGACTTTGTGCAAACAAGGAGATGTCAGCCAAGCTCTTAAAGGCTGTGCCTGGGCCGGCATGGTGGATCCAAATCTGGAGGAGCCCCAGACTCAGAGTTAGCCTTCCCCATCCACCAATTCAGCCCCATGGGAATTTTATTCAAAAAAGTAGAATAATCAGAAAGCCTGGAATAAAGTCTAGGAAGCAGAGAGGAAGAGCTCATAGTCTAGTCGTGCTTAGACCCCAAAATCCTGCTAGAAGGAGGGGCCTGATCTCCCCCAAGACATTTGATCCAGAGGTGAACTGAAACTAACTAGGCTGGTAACCCAGCCCCTATTCTGCTCAACTGCTAATTAGATTGATGAGCTCAGTCCTTAACAATTGCTGCTTGTCAGACAAAAGGTGACCCCTTTCTGGAGGAAATTATAACCTTCTTTAGTCTCTACTGGTCTTTTAGATACTATGCCTAAAATACAATAAAACATTATGACATGCAAAGAAAGAAGAAAATGTGACACATAGTCAAGAGAAATAAAAACATGTTGATAGATGCAGACCCACTGATGACCCATACAATGAAATTTTCAAGAAAAAAGAGATATATTTATAATTTTTATAAATATGTTAAAAAATTGAGAGGACAGGAGGCACATAATGGGGCTACAGATGGAGAATTTTGGCAAAAAATGAAAACTATGCAAAAGAACCAGATAGCAATTCTATAACTAAAATATCTATTTTAAAGAAGGAGAAATTATTATATGAGCTTAACCTCAGACTGGGCAGAGCAGAACAAAGGATTAGTGAACTGGAAGTGAATCAATAGAAATTATTCAAACCGAAGCATAAAGATAAGAATAAATTTTAAAAAACCAGTATAATATGAAATACCTGTGGAACAATACAAATTCAACTAACATAAATGTAATTGGAGCCTCGGAAATAGAGGAGAGAGAGAATAGAGAAGAAAAATATTTGAAGAAATGATGGCTCCAAATTTTCCAAAATGTAGCAAATACTTCAACCCATGCATTCCAAAAGCATGCAAATACCAAGCAGAATAAATACAAAGAAAAACCACACTTAGGCACATCGTATTCAAACTACTAAAGATACAGGATAAATAGAAAATCTTAAAGGCAGTCTGAGGGAAAAAAATTGCACTTATAGGAACAACAATAAGAATTATTAATACAACTGACTTTTCATTGGAAATGATGGAACAACATCTTCCCTGTGCTGGAAAAAAAATTATTAACCTAAAATACTCAATTCAGTGAAAATATCCTTCACAAATGAAGGCAAAATTAAGATATTTTCAGAAAATCAAAAACTGAGAGAATTTATGATCAGCAGACTTGCACTACGAAAATATTTACTGAAAAAAATTCTTCAGGGTGAAGGGGGAATGATCCAAATATAAGTCTACATTTGCAGGTAGAAATGAAAAGCACTTGAAAGGATAACTATATGCATAAATATAAAATAAAATGTAAAATGTTTTTCTAAGACTATTGACTATTTAAAGCATATGTAACGATATAGTCTCAGGTTTATAATATATTAGAAGGAAAGTACGTGACAAATAGCACCAAAGATGGGAGGGGTATAGTGTTGTAAGGGTCTAACATTGTTCTTGGTTTAGCATGATAATAATTGAAGGTGACTGTGATAAATTAAAAGGTGAATATTCTAACCTCTCTATGGCTAATTAGTAAAAATAATACAAAGAAGTAGAGGCAAATGTCGTCAGACCACAGAGCGTGTGCCCCTAACTAAATGTCCCAATTTGGGCTTAGAGTTAGAAAAAGTAACAATTGCCTTAAAAGAATAATAGACACTAACGCTGCCCTCTGAAAATGTCTGGTGTATGTTTATGCATTTATGTTGTCTTTACCTGGCTCATTTTTTACTTTCCTTCTTTCTCCAGAACCATGATCTTTCTTTCCCTTTCTTCTTGTTCTTCTTTTTTTATTTTTCCTCTTTACTCTCCACCACTTCCCTTCCACAATATATGCTTTCTGGGAGTATTGTTAATTTATTTTTATTCATTGAATAATGGTATATATTGCCTATGCTTTTATTTCTCAGAGAGGCAAGATGTCTAAAAAATAAAGTGGATTTTGACTATGTGACCCGTCCTTAATTCTTCATGTGAGTCATATTGCTCTTTGCTCTAGGATTACACATTAAACTAATAGCTTCTTTTCTGTATGAACTCAAGGTTGCGTATGTATATTTTGAATAGGGGCAAGTTTCAAGCTTGGTATTACGGAAATTAAATTTGTAAATCCCCCTAGCTTCACCTCCGTGTCCAGTGCTTTTTGAAATGTCTGGAAGAAAGTAAAAGGATTAGGAAGCAGAATGCCTGGAAGTGGGGAAATTGTTGTATTTCTCCTGGGAAGAAATAAGAGACTTATTTCAAATGGCTGATTCATATGATTTGGAAGTTATAATTGCTTGTTAATTTCAAATCAGAGTCACCTGCACATGTGCCCATGCACACACACACACACACACACACACACACTCTCTCTCTCTCTCTCTGCAGGATCTTTCAAGGTACACAGCCAAATATGTCTTATAACAAATTCCCTCTCGTAAATCAGAACCATTATTAACTAATATCAACTTGTAGTTTCTGAAGAGAATTAACTTTCCTTGGCAACCACATTTTCCGTAAACCCAAGGCTGTCTACACTGGTATTCTCTGCAATCAGGAAATGAGTGGATCTGAGAATGAGGTGACCTGTCATTTGGGCAACACATAAGCTGTTGGAATGTTCTTCTTATCTTCCTGGCAAATTCACTGGAGGTACATTTCACCATGGCCTCTTCACAGCACAGTTGCTGTCACTCCAGCGTGGTATGTGTGGAAGAATCCAAGTGCACTGCATGTTTCCTTGGAAATTTCCCTACAGTTCATTACCAGGGAGGCCATCTATTATTTTATCTCAACCAAATTAAGGTTCAGGAAGTGTTCATTTTATGGTGAGTCCAAATTTTCTGTGTCTTTGATCCTAATTCCTCTTAGAGAACCAAAGTGGAAAAAGCTTAGCTGTTGATAAACATAGCATATAAATTAATCGTGATTTGGGTCCTGAGTTTTTATTTTTTTCCAATAGTAAAGGTCAAAGTGAATGCCGTGACACAGCCTGTCTTTCTGTAATGAACAGCTGTTTTCCTAAGAAAAGTTGCACTAATGAAATCCATCCTGCAATAATTTCTATAATTTACTGACTGCTTATTATCTGCTAGGCACTATGCTAAACACTCACATGATTATTTCGTTGACTCTTCACAACCCTTAGGAGATAAGCACTACTATTATCCTCACTTTACAAATGAAGACACTGAGGCTGAGCACTTAAATCATTTTTACACTATTCTTGGTGGGGCCTGGATTCAAAGTCTAATTCAAAGAAATCTAATTCATAGTGATTTTTCTTAATCACTATCCTTGACCACTTCCATTTAAAACAAACAAACAAAATTATTGCAATGGAGAAAAAGAGTTTAGGAGTTAGAGAATTTCTTTTATACAGTTTTATCACTTTTGCTGCCCATGATTAGCACAAAATGAAAATAAATTGTAGCACAGTTCCCAACAGCAAATGGTCAAGAAAACTCACACTGAGAGACCAACCACCCTGAAAGGTAGTTGTGTAGGCTTCTCTGCTTTGGAAGACCAACTTTTCTTATTCAAGGGGTAACAATTATACTGTGGTTGTATCAGAACTCCAAGGTTTTGCACAGTTAAAATTGTGTGCCCTAATTGGTCAATGCCACTACATCTAGCTTGCATTATGAAAACTCAGGCTATTGGAGAAATATCCATGAATCTAAGGTTGCTTCTCAAGCTATGAATAGGCCAGATTCTTTTAAAGAGTCCCATGTTTATTTCTTGTCACGTCTGAAATCTAAGTTTCACAGTGCATGGAATAAATCACTGAGATCATTGTATTGACTTTTTCTTTAATTGTCTACAACCAGCAGAGAATTGAGGGCATTGCATCCTGGGAAATAGCCACAGTCATGTAGCCATTTCCTTATGCCTCACACCCTAGCATGGTCGTTAGACGGATAAGCACTGTATTAGCAGATTTCTGTTATGATAATGCTGTATAACAACACCCCTCCTCCCAAAACTCAATAGCTAACAAAAGAAGTATCTATTTCACGCTCATGGGAATGTAGGTTGCCTGTGAATTGCCTGGGCTCAGCTGGCTAGACTCCAGTCTGGGGTTTGTGTTTAAGCCTGCCCCAGCTGCTTGTATTTCAGGACTCGGACTGACTGAAAGAACAACGGTGACATTGGACATACTCCTTATGGGTGAGGGCAAAAGTTTGAGATGTATGACAGAATCTTGCTATGTCTCTCAAAATGTCTGCTCAGAACTGGCACACTGTAATTTTACTCCTGCCTATATTAATTGGTCAAAGCAAGTCACATAGCCAAGCCCAAGTGAGTGGGGATAGGGATGTGTATTTTGCTTGTGTATTGTGACAGGTACTAGGAAGTATGTGGCAGAGGGCATGGGTGTATAGTGTTTTATAGAAAGGAATAAAGAGTTGAGAACAAAAATCTAACATAATCACACTCAGTATTTCCCGCAGTATGTTCTTCATCCATCTTTTACAGGGCCTACCACGTTTTATTGCAATTGTGTTTATACATATGATTCTCCCAGTACACTGTGACCACAGGGACCAGGACACTGCTTGTTACATTAGTAGGGATTTTTTTGTTTTTTTGTTTTTGTTTTTGTTTTTTTTAAGACAGAGTCTCACTTCATTGGGAAGCACTTCCCATGGCTTGATATTCATGCTTATATTATGGGGCCAATAAATTCCCCCCGTTGCTTAAGGGACTTTGACAATGTGTCTGCCACTTGCTATAGAGGAATTAAATGTAATACTTCTTCAGAAAGGCTGTGGTGCTGAGCAAAGATCAGGGGATTAATAAGTACTTGTTGACTGCCTGCTTGCCATTTATTGGCCTGAGTCTTGCTGAGAGGTACCATCCTGAGAAAATATTGACTGCCAGAGACTCTAATCAGGAGATGTAACCCAAGGCAATTCACACTTGCAGTACTTGTGAAATTCATGACCACTGACCAGGAGGGAGAGCAAAAGTCAAAACAATTGAAAGGGCCTCTGTTGGGGAAGGGGGGAGAAACAGACCCAGTGATGGCTTCACCCTAGAATAACACACTGGCAAGGGGAAAGGACACAGGGGTGGGGAACCTGTAGCTTCAAGGCCAGAAGTGGCCCTCCAGATCCTCAGGTGTGTCCCCTTGGCAAAATCCAAACTTCAAGGAACAAATCCCTTTACTAAAAGGGTTTGTTCTGTAAAATTTGGATTCAGTCAGAAGGCCACATTCAAGGATCAAGAAGCCCACATGTGGCCCTAAGGCTGCGGGTTCCCTACCCCTGGCTGAGCCAAGGATCAGAAGACCTGGATCTTCAGCCTGTATCTACTGCTGACGAGGTGTGCAACTTTCGAATAGCCATGGAAATTTTTTGGGCTTGTGTTTTCACATCTGCAAATGAAGACATTAGAGGAGAAAATTACCAACAACCTTTTAAGATGGAAAAGATGAGGTTTCCCCTCTTGCTATAATCTGAATGTTTGTGTCCCCTCAAAATTGATATGTCGAAACCTGATGACCAAGGTGATGGTATTAGAAGGTGGTGCCTTTGGGAGGTGATGAAGTTATGAGAGCTCTGCCCTTGTTAATGGGATTAGTACTCTTAGAAAAGAAGCCCCAGATAGCCGCCTTGCCCTTCCGCTATGTGAGAATGCATAGATGGTGTCATCTAGGACAAACAGGCTCTCACCAGACGTTGAATCTGCCAGCACCTTGATCTTGGCCTTGCAAGCCTTCAGAACTGTGAGTAATAAATGTCTGTTGTTTATAAATTACCCAGACTAAGGTATTTTGTTATAGCAACACAAATAGACTAAGACACCTTCCCTTTACTCATGGGGTGGTCTTATACTTGTGTCCTCATCTTAAGGAAGTCACGGGCTCTGCTCTCTCAATCTGAGGAGGACATCACAGTCTTCCCATGGTGTGCCCACTGTCTGGAAAGGGCAGAGAAAGTCATTGGGAAGGTCTTTCCTTCGACAGAGCCTTAAACATCACCAGTCTGGACCAGAGACAGTAGGAGAATGTAGGCTTCCAAATCAAGGTGGTAGAATGGCATGCCTTTGGAGATAGAGAACTGTGCCAGGCAAAAAAAAAGACCAAATGGAGGCAAATGTCTGCTCCTGTCTGTTGTGTATAAATGAGGACCAAAGGAACATAGATCTTCTGATAGGAAAAAAAAAAAAGCAGGAATCAGATTGTCATGTAAAATCTCATTGCTTTAAAATGTGAGTGCAAAAACGAACAAACTCACTGTGAGGGCAAAAACAACATAGCAAAAAACTATGCCTGCAGACCCAATTTGACCCATGGCCTCTGCACAGTAAGTATGATGTATATGTTAAATTCTGACTCTGAGTCCTATACTACCTTATCTTATCAATCCAGTAGAGCTGTCAATGCCCCAGGGAGGGCCCTTGTACAGTATCAGAATCAGAATATTAGAGTTGCCTGATTTGTATAAATGTACAGTCTACAGCCTGATGGGTGGGGATGGTAGAGCCAGCATGTGCATTAGTCATATCTAGTAGGGTTCACCAAGTGTAAGAACCCTGGGCTTCCATAGCTTCATGACTCTTTCTTCCACTGTCCTGGTGCTTGAGGGTGCAGTCTCTGACTAGAAACTCTCGACCTCACCCCACATCCAATCCTTAGTGCTAGTCTAGGTGGCTTCAGAGTGAGGACATAACCAGAACTGCAATCCACACCCACATGGACCACCGCAATCCCCCGTGTAAAGGTTGGGGTACTGTGGCCTCCTCGCTGGCAAAGGAATGTGTATGTGCCTATAGGGTGCTGTATCTTAATAAGGAAGCTCAGTTTATTCAAATTAGATAGTTCTATATTGAATAATCTTTTATGTTCAGTAATTTTATAGTAAATATGAGTCATTTGGAAGGCCCACCTCTAGCGGGTTTCCACTTATTACACCAAAGCCGTAAGACAAATGTAATATGACTCACTGACGGCCTTAGACCTCCAAGCATAAACAATGAGTCTTCCAAAAATGACAAAGAGAGTATGTTTCTCAAGGGACACTCTTGCTTTTTTTCTTCTTTTTCTCTCTCTAGTCTGAACACAGCTCTATTTCCCGGCTGCTCCAAGGTCAGAAGACCCAAAGGAGTCCAAAGTCATTAACCAAAGTCTTTCTTGCGAAGATAAAGTGGCAAGCTTGTAAGGAGACGAAAAAGAAATAAAGTAGGAAGTCAGGGGGTGAGCATTCTAGAATTAGGTCACTCATCTATATTTAAAGCTATTGGCTCCGTATGCAGTTTAACATTTACTTTCCATTTACCTCTGTTTGTTTTGCTGATAAGGAAGCAACACTCAGACATTTCAAGTGCCCAGAAGGGAAGGATCTTTCAGCCACCATTTCAGATTAGTGTCTCCGACATACAGACACATTCCTCAAGCTCTGTCCAGTGGAAAGAGACCCGGGATTTCCCCACCTAAGTCGCCGGTGTCAGGGGCTGTGAGCTCTAGTCATCTATCTTGTCTGTTATCCAGGTGCTTTGCTTTTTGCTTCATCCTGCCTACAGCCCCAGTTGGCGCATCACAGATTCAGTTTGAGGAATGAGGGAGCATGTAAGGGGACTTAGGGGGAAAGAGTATGTTGGAAGGAATCCTCTGGAATCTTACTGCTGAGTCCCAAAGTGAAGCCACTCCTGTCCTCTCCCCTATGGTCGGGGGACACCCACGGACATCAGCCTAGGCAGTGGTGAATGTTACAACCAGAAGTCCTAATATTCCACTGAAATGGTATTCTTGACCCTTCTTCTCAACCCAGAGCTGAGGGCCATCTATGAGATGTAGAAGTGCATCAAACGAAGAAGTAAGGCAGGGGCCGTACAGTTTGGGAGATCCCAATATCATCTACACAGCTTGGAGGGTGGAAGGGAACACCATTCACACTCTGCACGGACAGTGGGCATGAGCTGGCACTGTCCAGTGTGGTCACCCTGGTATGAATCAAAGAAACAAGCAGTCTCAACCCCACTTTGGTCAGGGGTTCCTTTGAGAATGGAATGAAATTTACGGACTTTCTTCCTACACACATATGCATAATTTTACATAAAAATTCAGGAGTTACAGAAGCTCCCTTTATCTCATCCATTGATCCCAAGCTGGGAAACCTTTTATAGCAAAGATAATAATCATGGACTATAAAACCACCTCTTCCCAAGCGTCCATTAACTAATAGCAGCAGGGAGAAAGAGGCAGCCTCAGAGTTCTGTGTGTTCCTGGAAAGATCCCTACTCCCACCTCACCCCCAAATACCCTCTTCCTTGACATCATCAGATCTGTGCTAATCTCTTTATGCCTCTTATCCCAGTTTTCTTCAGTCATCACAAGATCCTCAGAAGTCCCACATCACTCCTATGTTCCAGACTGCAATCCTCACGCAACTCAGGGAGCAGCAGGAAAACGATCCTAGCACCATCTCCTGCTTAATTTTTTCCAAAGCAGTCATCACCCCTTAATATCAGTTGCTTTTTACTTGTCTGACCCCTTTAAGCAGAAAGGTAGGGGTTCCTGTCTGTCTGTGCACTGTTTTATCCTTAGTACCTAAAAACAGTGCTTGGCACATAAAAGCCACTCCATAAATGTTTATTGAATGAAAATCTGATGAATAGAAAACTAGCATTTTTTTGAGCACCTACTGCATGCCAGGCATGCAAGTACTTTTACATACACTATTTCATTTCCTCTTTGCAAGAACCCAGTGAGGGAAATACTATTATTACTTTCATTTTAAAGACGAGGAGGCTGAGACTTAGAAATGTTATGGGAATTTCCCAAAGCCACAGAGCCGGAGAGTTAGTGGAGCCAAGATTGAGATCCTGCCGTCTCCCTCCAGCGTCTGTGCTCTTAAGTACTGGGGTTTTACTGCGGTTTAAAGTCATTACACGAAATATCCTAAGCCACGGGTTATTCTGTGTCACAGATGGGATGGCTTGACTTCTGTTTTCTTTCTTTTCCTGAGCTGTTTTCTGTTATTCTAACATATTAGGAGATAAACCTGATCTGTTACTCTCTCTCTCTCTCTCTCTCTCTC
>NW_012147190.1:1333277-1336959 GCF_000956105.1 Propithecus coquereli | reverse complement strand
AAGAAAGAAAGAAAGAAAGAAAGAAAGAAAGAAAGAAAGAAAGAAAGAAAGAAAGAAAGAAAGAAAGAAAAGAAAAGAAAAGAAAAGAAAACCAGAGCTCTCACCCTCCTCGGACTGTACTTACTCAGTGTGGGGCAGTCACGCTTTCTAAGCACAAGGTCAGGTCCTTAGCACTGAATCAAGGGAAGGGCTGTGGTGCTTCTGAGCAACCCGACAGGACCAGGGACCTGGACTTGGGTATCCCAAAGAATCTTAGTTGCACCAAGTCTGACCGCAGGGTTTTCCAGTTTTTTAGAAGTTTCAGTTCATCTCAAAGATCCTAGAACTTGGACTAGAATCTTCTGGGGTGTTGCCTTAAATGCAGATTCCTGGGTCCCCTCCTGTTTCTATGAATCAGAATCTCTGAGGCCTGGGCCCAGGACTGTGCATGCTAACAGCCTCCCCAGGAGATTCTGATACTCACCCTTCATTTGACCCCTGGCCTAGTGACCCCTGCTCTAGACCTCTAAGTCTACAACTGGGATCGAGGGGTTCAATTGCTACTCTATATTCTTTTTCACTTTGTTGAGTTTGTCCATTGTACTAGTTTAAAATCATCTATTTAGGAGTTAATAGAGAATTTATTAAGAGCTTGGGATTTATAAATCAGAAAAAACAAGTCCAAATCTGCACTTAGTAGTTACAATGACCTTGGACAAGTTATTTAGTTGGTTAAGCCTTAGTCACCTCATGTCAGGTGGGGAGAAATACCTACCTCTCGGTGTTGTTGAAAGGACTGAAAGTGATAAAGCCTGCAGTGTGTTTAATATAGTGATTGGCATGGAATAGGACAATGACAGGGTGGCAGTGCTGGTGGTGACATTTAGCCCAGAGCTGGCAGGAGGGGGTTGCTGACAGAGCCATGAGGTGTCCTGAGATAATAAAGGGGATGAGTAAGGTCATGGGAGGGTGTTTGTCAGGAACAAGGAAAGCACCCTAGTTCTGGGGCTCTGGAAATACATCCCTTGGATCAAATCTAGCCTGCCATCTGTTTTGTAAATAAAGTTTTATTAGCACACCAACACACTCCTTTGATGTTGTCTATGGCTACTTTCAAGCTATAATGGCAGAGTTGAGTAGTTGTGATAGAGACCCTCTAGCCTACAGAGTCTAACATATTTACTAGCTCATCCTTTTCAGAAAAAGTTTGTCAATCCCTACCCTAGTGAGCTGCAAAGAGGATCTTTTATTTTGTACAGGAAGAGAGGCCCAAGAGAAGAAACTGAATAATGAGGAATACAAAGGTGCCCGCTATGCTATCTTGTGTTGCCCAACACCACTCCGCACACACACCCCCAAACACACACACCCCACCCCTCTCCAACATACCCCCAGGTACCCATGAGACTGCAAGGATTGCTCCAGTGTTCTCCTTCTAAGGGTTTCTCAGGATGCCCATCCCTCAGCCTGGCCAAGGAGAAGGGGCTCAAGGATGGGAGCCAGGATGCTTAGCCCCAGTCCTGGCCCTGCCACTAATAAGCTCTGCAACCTTAGACAGGTCATTTTATCTCTCTGAGCCTCAAGGCCCTCATCTGTGAAATGAAGAAGTTGGACTTGTTTGGGCCAGTTGTTAATGTTATTCATAGCCCAAGTACAGGCCTCCTGTGCAGGGTCATCTGTCTTAACGTGCCTGTTGAGACCAAGGTGTAGAGAAGTAAGGAATTGACTGGGTTACTGGGTACCCCTTTGGTTCCCACATGAGGTTTTAGGATCATGCCCTGGGAGTGACATCCTTAATCTTTACCCAGCGCTGAATACAGTTGGCCAATAAATCAATGTTGATTTATATTATAAACTGAACTGTGTCCCTCCCCAAAATTCCTACCTTGAAGCCCTAACCCCCAGGGTGATGCTATTTGGAGATAGGGAAGAAAGTGAGTAATGAGGTTAAATAAGGTTGTAAATGTGGTGCCCTAATCTGACGGAATTGGTGTCCTTGTAAGAAAAGACACTAGAGATCCCTCTCTGTCTCCATGAGAGCCATGTAAGAACATAGTCAGACAGTGGCCACCTACAAGCCAGGAAGAGAGGCCTCACCATGCTAACACCTCGATCTTGGACTTCCAGCCCCCAGAACTGTGAGAAAATAACTTTCTGTTGTTTAAGTCACCCAGTCTCTAGTACTTTGTTATGGCAGCCTGAAAAATCTATTACGATTAGATTCCAGATTCGGCCACATTGTAAGAAATGTCATTGACATAATCCTTGGCTCAGAGCACCTCTGAAGATGAGGGCTCGGGAGGAGCAGTGGCAGATACTGAGTATCGCTGTGGTCACCCCCAATCTCTTTCAGTTTCATCTCAACTTTCTTCAGCCTGCAGGTTGGTTGTTTTTATGAGAAACAGGGGAAAAAAATAGGCCTTGAAATCAGGAGGTCTGCATTCCAATTCCAGCTCCATGGTATTATGCAAATCAAGTCTAGTTGGAGTTTTGGGGTTGATCCCAGATGAGGTCAAAAATCTGTTCCACCTTAATGGAACAGATGACCTTGGTCAAGTTACTCAACCCTTTTCTGATGGACAATTGTTTTATCTACAAAATGAGAATAATATCAGTAATTTACCAGGTCATCATGAAGATTAAAAGCAGTGGAGTGTGTAGAGAATCTAGCTTATAATGCCAAGCAATATAACAAATGTAGCTTGTGAGAAGGCAGTCGTGCTAGTTACCTTTTGCTTTATAACAAATTACCCCAAGACTTAGTAGCATAAAACAAAATCATTTATTATTTTACAGTTTCTTTGGGCCAAGAATCTGTGTGTGACCTAGCTTTCTGCCTCTGTTCTAAGGTTTCTTACAAGGCAACAAGCTAATGTGTTGGTTGGGGCTGCAGTCTCATCTGAAGTCTTGGCTGGGGAAGGATATATTCACTCACATGGTTGTTGGTAGGATTCAGTTTCTTGCTGTATTAAGGGTCTCATTTTCCTGCTGATTCTCTCAATTCCTTGCTACGTTGGCCTCTTCTCAAGGCAGCTCAAAACATGGCAGCAAGCATCCCACAGAAGAAACAAGAGAGGAAAAGTGTCCAAGACAGAAGCTATAATCTTTTTGTAATTGAATCTTGAAAGTGATATCCTATCACCTTAAGCTACATTCTATTCATTAGAAACGTGTCACTAAGTCTGGCACACACTCAAGAGGATCGGCATGTCCAAGGGCATTACCAAGGGCACGAAGACTAGGAGGTGGGGATTGATCACTGGGAACGATCTCAGAGGCTGTTGACCACAGCAGGGTGAAGTGTGAAGAAGAGCAGAACATGCTCTGGAATAAGGCTGCAATCAATCTTCCTCGTTCATGGATTCTGTATTTGTGAATTTTCCCACTTGCTAAAATTTATTTATAACTCCAAAATCAATACTCATGGCACTTGTGCAGTCATTTGCAGACATTCTCAGAGCAACAAAGAATTGAAGTTGCCCAACACAAACATTCCTAGCTGAAGTGGGACATAGAGGTGACACTCTGCTCCTTTTTGTTTTAGTTTTTAGACTGTAAACAAGTGTCCCTTTTCCAGTCTATTTAGTGCCACATTTTTCTCATCATCGTGCTTTTTGTTGGTGATTTTGCTGTTTAAAATTGTCCCGGGCCGGGCATAGTGGCTCACGCCTGTAATCCTAGCTCTCTGGGAGGCCGAGGCGGG
>NW_012147190.1:1332650-1333221 GCF_000956105.1 Propithecus coquereli | reverse complement strand
GGAGTGTAGGGCGAGGCGCCCGGCACGCTCTCAGAGTGATGCATTGCACCCGCACGCCTGCAGCGGCGCACTCATTTCTCATTCATGGGGAGAATGGGACACTTCTAGAAAGAATGGGTCTGGGGTAGGCAAGTGGGGATTGACCAAAAGCAAGCAAGTTGTCAACTTGAAAGGACGGTCACCTTCTAAAATTGAGTTCTCACTGCCTCCCACACTGTAGCTAAGATGCTGCTGCCGGCGGTGGGGGAAAGCAGTGAGTGTCTAAATCACCAAGCAGAAAAAGAATCATTTGTGCAAAATCTGCATTGACCGCCACATTCCCATAAGTGCCAACTACTTATGTGCTAAATAGAGTCATCCTTCACTTATTTGTATTAGTGAGATTATTGAAGGTTCAAATTCAAATAAGCCCCTCTTCTCTTTCCTCCAAAGCCTCCAAATGTTTGCATTGAAGTATTAAAGACTTCTGATTAAATTAACACATTTGGTATGCATGGACATGCCAGGAATTGAGGAAAGAAAGAAAGAAAGAAAGAAAGAAAGAAAGAAAGAAAGAAAGAAAGAAAGAAAG
>NW_012147190.1:1325842-1329181 GCF_000956105.1 Propithecus coquereli | reverse complement strand
CGGGCATGGTGGCGCATGCCTGTAGTCCCAGCTACTCGGGAGGCTGAGGCAGGAGGATCGCTTGAGCCCAGGAGTCTGAGGTTGCTGTGAGCAAGGATGATGACACAGCACTCTAGCCTGGGCAACACAGTGAGACTCTGTCCTAAAAAAAAAAAATTGTCCCAAAGCTTAGTGCTGAAGCACTGCCTAGTGATCCTAAGCACAAGAAGGTTTGATGTGACTTACAGAGAAAATGTGTGTGTTAGAGAAGCTTCATCTGGGCATGAGTCATAGTGCTGTTGGTTGTAAGTTCAATGTCCATGAATCAAAAGTATATATTAAATAAGATGTCTTTAAACAGAAACACACTTAAAACAAGGTTATAAATTGATCAACTTATGAAAATGTGATCAGAGGCTCACAGGAACCTAACCGTGTATTTCCCCTAGGAGCAATGAATGGCTCAGTATTGGCTAATTCAGTGTTCGCAGCCACTTTATAGAACATAACTGCTGTGGATAATGAAAATCAAGTGTATTTGGGCTTGAAATTCAACTCCACTACTTGTCCATCTATGTCATTTGGGGAAAGATTCTTAACCTCTTTGTGTTTTATCTTCATTAAGAGCAAAATAGGGATAACAACAGGACCTAAAACTGAGGACTTTAGGGAGGAGAAACTGCACAGCAACTGGCACATAGTAAGTGTTTAATGAATAGGAGGTATTATCGTAATTATTATTGTCTGAGTTCAGTTTCATTTGGACTACAGAAAATTTTCTGGAAGCTTCCTTTCTTCTCTTTTGGAACAATGAGGGGCGCAGTGTAGGCGCTGATGAACTACATATTGAATGAAATAAGGGATCTGGGACTCTATCAGGTGAAAGATCTAAAGCTGAAGGAAAGCGAGTTCCTATGCACTTGGTCTCTGGATTTGATTTCACTCTGTGGCTGGCGGGGGTGGGAGCGTGTGAGGCATTATGAAAACTCTCTCATTAGAACCCACATCAAGACACTAAATCCATAGTATTGACAGACTGTTGACTCACTTCCCCCAGGAACCCAGAGAACACCCGGCAGATGGAAATGTACCCACAACACGGCAGCCGTGGTATTTTCCCCACGTCACCAGGCATGAAGCCAGAGTAGATTTGGCCTCAGTACACAGCGGGATCCATCGTCTGTAAATAAGATGGGTGTGTTGTCTCAGAGATGATTTTTCATCTCTAAATGCTGAGTCACCACCGTAAGAGCCGAGGTGTAAGATCCGTATGGCCTCTGGGTTTGAAATCTGACCTTGCTTTTGCAAGTTGCTCTCCAAGCCAAAGGCCCTGTCTTCCCCTAAAACAGAAAGCATTTGGGAACTGTCCAGCACAGACAGGGTGCAGGTGGATTTCCGGAGCTGCCACCATGGACCCGCCTGGGAAGCCAGAAAAGTTATTGAGGAGGGTTACTGGGGCCACGACTAAAGGAGAGTGTGCATTATACCCTTTTCTTGAGGGCATCCTAATGAAGCTGTGTGACCCAGAACCAATTAATCTCTCTGGGACTTAGTTGGCCTCATCTATAAAAAAGCGCCTATTTTACAAAGCCTTATGGAAACTCACCCGCATGAAGGAAAAACTTAAAGTTATTTTCAGTGGAATCATATCATCACCCACCCCTTTTTCTCAGGGTTTAGGAATAGCTACTAACAGTAGCTAACTTTTATTGAGCACTTATTCTGTCCTAGGCATTATCTCACCTGCCCCTGCCCATCATACAGATGGAGGAACTGAGGCACAGAGGCATGAAGTAACTTGCCCAAAGTCACATAGCTAATAAGTGACAGAGCTTGGATTTATCCCCAGGTCATCTGACTCCCTTTTGAAGACATCTGTATTTCAACAAGGGTATCTCGGAGATAAAATTTTAACCTAAATACATGCTGGCAGTTTCAGGTGGTACATCCGGCTGGGGAAGGTGGGCCCTCAACACACCTTGTCCATAATTGTCTTTCCTCCATTGGAGAGCTGCCTCCTAAAACAAGGATTGGAAAATTAAACTCACTCATCGTTTCTTCCTTCTTAAATAAAGAGCTGTGATCACTTTGGTGTTGAGAGAATTTAGAGTCTCAGAGCTTAGGGAGCTGAGGTGTGGAGGGCAGCAGACTCCCAAACTCCACAGACAATCCCCCAACTTTATTTTTCAGAAAAGCACCATTTTTCCAACACCTGCCCAGTGCCAGGGACTAGGCTCAGCACCTGCCAGGCTCTGTGGCTACTCCTCCCAACAACTTCTGAGCTAGTTACTAAAGCTCTCTTTACAGATGAGAAAGTGAAGTCAGAGCAGTCAGGTGACCCCAAGAGATAGACAGCCAATGACAGATGCAGCTGGGTGCATGTCCAGGGTTGTCTGGCTCCAAAGTCAGACCTCCCTGTCTCCACACTGTCAACCCAGAAGGCTTCCCTGATGCCACAAACCTGCCCCTTGTGCCAAAAGGCTTCATTAGTCTGGCTGCTACCGGGTGGCAGCTGAAACAGCCAGGCTGGATACAAGGCTGTAGAGTACGGCAGGAGACGGATGTGCCACATAAAACAAAACCTCTTTGGAGACAGAGAAGAGATGTGGCCCAGAACACCAGTTAACATATATCAGGTGTCTAATGTGACTCAGGTTGTAAGTTGCCTTTTATCATTCCAAGGACAGACAAAATCAGAAAGGCTGTTTGTCAGATTCCTATCTTGGGTGTTGGCCACAGCTTTGAAGAATGTTCATAATCCACCACAAAAAGGTCAATTTACAGGCCAGCATCACAAAAATCCCTTCAAACACAGAAAATCTTTCAAGCATTTATACCTTGAGCTGGAAACAATGGATATTTTTTTTAAAAGACATAGGACAGATTCTGACACCCAACTCTATGGCCATTTGGTGTTGGCTGTGGCAGCACACACAGGTGGAAGTATAAACTGGAATAACATTCTGGAGAACAATTTAGCAATACCGATCAAAGAGCTTAAAAATGTGCACAGCCTTTGATCCAGCCATTCTGCTTCTAGGATTGTATTCTTTTTTTTATTATTATTTCAGCATATTATGGGGATACAGATGATTAAGTTACATATGATGCCCTTGCCCCCTGCCCCAAGTCCGAGCTTCAAGTGTGTCCATCCCTGGGATGGTGCACATTGCACTCTTTGTGTATGCATATACCTGTCCCCTCATTCCCCCTCCCTCCTCCCCCCTGCCCGACATCCAATAGATGTTATTCTTATATGTACACTTATGTGTTGATCAGTTAATACCAATTTGATGGTGAGCACATGTGGTGCTTGTTTTTCCATTCTTGGGATATTTCACTTAGTAGTGCATTCCAGCT
>NW_012147190.1:1322413-1322737 GCF_000956105.1 Propithecus coquereli | reverse complement strand
GATGTTGACTGTGGGTTTGTTGTATATGGCTTGTATCATTTTTAGGTAGGCCCCATCTATGCCTGTTTTGTTAAGTGTTCTTATCATAAAAGGGTATTGAATTTTGTCAAATGCTTTTTCTGCATCTAATGAGAGAATCATATGGTTTTTGTTTTTGCTTCTGTTTATAGGAGAAGTTACAACTGATGCCAAGGAGATTCAAGATATAATTTATGAATATTACAAAAATCTTTATGCACACAAACTGGAAAATGTTGAGGAAATGGACAAATTTTTAGAAACACACAGCCTCCCTAGGCTCAACCAGGAAGAAATAGAATTCCT
>NW_012147190.1:1307832-1321703 GCF_000956105.1 Propithecus coquereli | reverse complement strand
AAAAGGAAAACTACAGACCAATATCCCTTATGAATATAGATGCAAAAATTCTCAACAAAATTCTAGCTAACCGAATCCAGGTGCTTATTAACCGAATCCACCACGACCAAGTGGGCTTCATCCCAGAGATGCAGGGATGGTTCAACATACGCAAATCTATAAATGTAATTCACCACATAAACAGAAGCAAAAACAAAAATCTAGGATTGTATTCGAAGGAAACAATGAGAGGTATGAGTAAATGAGTTCATCACTGCATTATTTTTAAAAGAAAAATAATAGAAACAATATCCATGTCCAATAATAGGGTCAGGTTATATTACCCACTGTGGTAAACTAGGCAGGTGTTAAAAGCTCTTGACTTTGCATCTAAGTCCTGCTTTTCTTCTAGAGCTCCCCAATGGGCAGGTGCATTGGGCAGAAATCTGGGTATGGTCCTGGACACCTCTCTCTCCTTATTTCCCTTACCCCATTAGTCACCAAGTCTTGTCCTATACAAATTCCAGAGAAGTCTCCATCTATTTATTTCCATTTCCACTTGGCACAACCTTAGTCCAAACCACCAGCCCTTCTCTCCTGGATAGTCTTGGGTGCCCCATATCCACTCAGAGTCTTCATTTCTACTTTTTTTTTTTGAGATAGAGTCTCACTCTGTTGCCAGGGCTAGAGTGCCATGGTGTCAGCCTTGCTCACAGCAACCTCGAACTCCTGGGCTCAAGCCAACCTCCTGCCTCAGCCTCCCAAGTAGCTGGGACTACAGGTGCGCACCACCATGCCCGGCTAATTTTTTCTATTTTTAGTAGAGACAGTCTTGCTCTTGCTCAGGCTGGTCTCAAACTCCTGAGCTCAAGCAATCCTCCCACCTCAGTCTCCCAGAGTGCTAGAATTACAGGTGTGAGCCACCACGCTAGGTCCAGAGTCTTCATTTCTAATCTGTCCCCACTAATGTGGCCAGAGCTCTTTTAAAAGAAAATCTGATTAAGTTTCTTCCCTGCTTTCTTCTCAAAGCCTTCCCATTGTACTTGTGGTAAAAGAATTCCACCACATGCCCGGCTGCAAGGCTCTATAGCAGGAGTCAGCAAACTTTTCTGTAAAAGCCCAGATAGTAAATATTTCAGGCTTTGCAGAGCATATGGTCTCTGTAGCGACCTTTCATTTCTGCCATTGTAGTGTGAAAACAATCATAGACATTACATAAATGAATGGGCGTGGCTCTGTTCCAATAAAACTTTATTGACAAAAACAGGTGGGGTGCTGGATTGGGACCCTGGGCTGTAATTTGTAAACACTTGTCCTGTAGAATCTGGCCCCTAGTTTTCTCTCCAACTTCCACAAAGCCACTTTGCCCCCATCTAATCACTGTCTACCCATCAGGACCTCAGGTAAGCTCCTTCCTCTGCCAGGAATTTTCCCCTCTGTTCCCTGCCTGCCTCTACCCTTCTCAGCCCAACACACTCACCTCTCTCCCTGGCCAGCAGTTTCTCACCATTCTGGTGTCAGCTTCAGAGTCCTTCCCTTAGGTGCACGTCCAGATACAATCAGGCTAGATTAGGACCTCTTAGTCTCCCAAAAGATTAAGTACTTGTTCTTTGTAGAGCTTGTCAAACTCGAGATTAAATAATTCTAAGTGCAGTTGTGTATTTATATGTCACTTCTGCTGGACCCAAAGTTACATGCAATAAAGTATTATGTCAATTATTAGTCACAACTATATTTTCATTGCTTGACACATACAGAATGCATTAAATATTTGTGGAGATGTTGACTGAATAAATGATCACACACCTAAGAAAAAACCCTGCACAGATATATACTGAAATGTTAGGAACTAAGTATACAGGTGATTTAAATTTTTTTCTTATGCTTTCCTCTATTTTTCAAATGTTTCACAAGGAGCATATAGTACCAGTACACTCATAAAAATAATCAATGGGGGGGGGGAGTGAGAGAAAGAGAGAGAGAGAGAGAGAAAACCCTGCTCCTGTCTTCAAATAACCTGTAAGACAAGCCCTTTTTTGGCACGCCCCATATACACATTGGACTGTCATCTTTCTTTCACTAGTTCAGAGCTTCCTAATAAACCCTTCTGCCTCCTTTTCATTGCCTTTACCCTGTCATTTCTCATTTTCTACAGGTCACTTTGTCAGGTCCAGGAGCACCTGTGTATCTGGGTAGAGATTCAAGTTGAGACACTGCTTCCAGGAATGCCAGTAACAGATGGACACTAGTGTACACATACCCACACAGTCTGACTGGCCTTCCAGGGCCTTCCAACGCCAAGTTTAGGAAGGGGTTAAGAGATTCATTGCTGCCGTGTGAAATGACAGGCACCAGCGGTTTTGCAATGCAGAAACCTTCCATGTAGATGGGAAGTGGCACAGCTAACTTATTTATTTCACTCACCAGTAGCTCAGTTTCAAACATCTGGTCATTTCCATGCCAGGCTGGTCTCCAAGTAGTATCCGGGGGCAGCAGGTCACATGGCCACCATGTTCCTATTTACTTATCCTGTAATTCCCTCCACATTCAAGAGGAAGCCTATAAAAATGAGACTAATTATTATCCCCAAATAGAGACAGTGTTTTGGTCATCTTCCAAAAGAAACTGTTTGGGGGTCAGTAATTGACAAAAATGTGTGGATTATGTAAAGAGTTCTGGGCATACGAAGAAGTAAAAGTTTTATCCTAGTCCTTGATTTTAAAAGTTCCAGACTAGACAGATGTTCAAAACAATCACATGGAAAGATAAGTAATAGCACAAAGTAAAATAAATACCAGCCCTAATTTTCAAAGACATGGAAGTTACCCTTCCTCTAATTCTTTTAAGGTCAAGGCTGTTACTTCATATCCCTAAATTTCATGTTATATCAGAGTGTTATTGGCTATGAGTAACAGAGAAATGCCAACTTAATGACTTAAGTAATAAAGCAAGCATCATTTCCTATTCGATGAAATCCAAAGGTAGGGCAGGGGTTGGTCGCTTAGCAACTCACGAAGTCATCCAGAATCCTGCTTCCTTTCATCTCTCACTCTGCCATTAATGATTGTTTCAACCTCATACCTAGAATTAAAATGGCTGGACCTAGGCAGGACAATCCCTTCTTGTGGTTTTCTCTTAGGAATGAGGAAACATTTTTGAAAACTCTCCAGCAGATTCTCCTAATGTACCACTGGCTACAGCTGGGTCATCTGCCCCATGAGCCAATCTCTGGCAAAGGGACAGAGATGACCCTTGGACCAATTAGACTCACCACTGGAACTGGCAGTAGGGTCAGCTTCTCCCGAAGTATGTGGCTACAAGGAGGATGGCTTTTGTTAGGAAGGAAAGGAAATGAATGCTAAGCAGGCAACCAATAATGTCAACCACTCATGATTAATTCCAAAGGTAAGAAACATTTTACACCTGCAGAACCTGATATCACAGTGACCTTTCCAGCTTCATCTCTCACTATGTCACTCCCCGTCACACATTTGCACACGCACTCATCCTAGACTAGCAATTCTCTGAGTTCTTCAAGAGCAGTATGCTTTCACAAAGCACTCTGGGATGAATTCTTTCTCTTTCTGAACTAGAGGTTAATCACACTTCGCTGCTGGCCCAGAGTAGTCCTGGTTTACATCAGTTATCCTGGTATAATGACTAATAGTTCCCCCTCATTCTCATAAGCATTCTAATTTGGTTACGAACACGAATAATATTAAGGAAAGAGAAGGGAAATGTTGTAGGGATTGAGTGTAGACAGTCAAGGAGAGAGAAGAGTCTAGAATGACTCTCAGACATCTGCTTTGGAAGGCTGGGTAAGTAGGAGAGCCAGTCATCAAAATTAGAAAGGGAGACGGTTCGGGGGAGATGTTAACAAATTAAATTTTAAACTTAAGAAATATCCAGGCACAGGTGGTCAGATAAAAGTTAACTATATGAGTTCAGGATCCAAGAGAGAAAGATCTTGCCTGGTATTAGAAATTTGTTAGTCAATAGCATCTAGATACATGAAGTATCTTGGAAGAGATGACCCAGAAAAGATGTGGAATTAGAATATGCCCATTGTGAGAATCCTGGTGAGGCCAATGTTTAGACACTATGCAAATGGAGGAGGAGACAGTGATGGAGATTGGGAAAAACTCACCAGAGAGGAAATTGGAGAATCATGGGAGTAGAGGCATGGAAGCCCAGGGAAACGAGAGTTTCAGGAGGAAAGGAGTGGCTAATGAAGTCTACAGTGTTACGGAGAGCTCAAATAAGGTAAAGACCAAAGAGAGTTTACTGGTATCAGGAATTCATTGGCCACCTTTACTGGAGCATTCAGAGAACAGCATAGAATCATATAATTTTAGGATAGAAGAGGACATCATTCATGAGGTACTTCTTATGAGAAAATGAAGTTTTCACAAGGTTAGTTAAAACTCAGTGGCAGAGCCTAGACTAAAACCTTCGACACTTGACTCATCATTCATGAATTGTCTCCCATATTATCCTGTCCCTTTCTGTTTGTTGACACTGTGGAGATGGGTGAAAGCGAGATGTATGCAGGATCTACAGAAAGCGTTTTGGGAGCCTCTGCCCTCATGGACAGGATTAGTGCCCTTATAGGAGAGGCCCAAGGGAACTCGTTTGCCTTTTGCACCATATGAGGACACAGCAAGATGGCAACATCTGTGACTCAGGAAGTGGGAGCTCACCAGATACTGAATCTGCCAGCATCTAGAGCTTGGATTCCCCCTCCTCCAGAACAGCGAGAAATAAATTTTCGTTGTTTATAAGTCACCCAGTCCATAGTATTTTGTTATAGCAGCCCACTGGAGCTAAAACAATTACTGACAGTTCTCTTTGACTCTCAAAAGTGTCCCAGTTTGGACACTAAATTGTACAGCCTGCCTACTGATCAGGAAACCCCATCGACACACAGTGACACAGAGAAGTTAGGCTTTGTTGGGGCTGAGGGACAGGTGGGCTAGGAGGTGAGACAGGCACACAAAGCCAGATGTGCAGGAGGACATAGGAATGACAAATGGTGGACGACAAAAGAGGCCCCGCAAAGGGAACAGGAGATATTCTGGGATAGTAATCATTCAAACAAATTTTGCTCCTGAATGATTTTGTCAGGAGCCAGTCCAGCCTGCAACGCTCAACACACATTTACCTTTCCTCGAGGCAAAGATGATTAGCTAGCGCCAGACTTGTCCAGAGAAAAATGAATACATTTTAATAATTCATATTCAACCTACAATCCTTGTTTATTCTGGAAAAGGAGTCAGGAGCGTCTCTTTGAATGCTTTAATCCTTTGGCTGAATTGTTTCCCAGCAGTAGCTGAAACCGTTCAGCACCGAGGGGTGGGTTGAAGGGCAATCCTCCACAGAGCTGGTGAGCAGTCGTTCTCAGGACTAATGTGGGCTAGAGAGTCCCAGTTTCCTGGTCCTTAGGGGAAGTTAGTGCGATTCCTATTAACGCCTACCTTGAGGTTTCCTGACCTGACAAGCTCACTGTCATCATCTCTTGAGCAGGACTGGTCTATGAAGAACTCCTTTCAGATTTATCTTTCCCCAAGCCTGGAAACGATTCTCCTTTTTGCTGTCACCTCCTGCCATGGCTGTTGACAAACGTAAAACCCAGGCCCCACCAGCCAGTAAAACATTTGTACGTGTCTCCAGTCAAGATCTGCCACGGAGAAGCTGAATTGGGCTTTTTTAACCCCCTTCCCTGCCACAAGCAAAGCCAATGCCACCCATGAGCTGTTTCACTTCATGCTCATCACATTCTAGGGGAAGGGGAGAAAAAGAGCCATGGTCTTCATGAACTGTAGAAACTTACACCCAAAATACGGTCACTTGGTAGCTTTTTGGATCCTCTCACATTTTCCTCCCCAGCTGGGCTTTTCTCAGAACTGTATTCCAAGTGGCAGCTTGTGTTTATTCTACTGGGCTTTTGGAGAACATAGGAAAAGGAAAAATCAACAAAGTGTAGTTATACACATGGAAAACCATATGCTTCATAAAACTGCGTGTGTGCTGTCTTTAAGATGTAAAGGAAGAGATGCAAAAATAGCCACCTGCCAACTGCCCAATCCACCTCCATTAGAAAATTCAAAAAGCCTGCGAACACATGCAAAAAATATAGCAATACCTTTAAGTTTCACAGATTGTTAAACCTGAAAGCTGAACGAGCTCATTCAGGGTTGCAAATTCCAATTCCTATAGGGAGTAGGCAGGTAATATAATATAAGTGAGTGAAGTGGGCCAGATGGGACCATGTAGACCTGGGAAGGAGGGCTTGCCTAAAAGGGCTCCTTTGGGCAATTGTTGCCAAATGAAAGCACAAAGAAAGCTAGAAATCCAGATTCTTATGTGAATTTTCCTGATTTTCTCAATGTTTTTGGATGATTCAGATTTATTTTAAAACATTGTACTGGCTAAACAGTACACAACTGAAGTAAGATTTGATCCATGGGCTTCCAATTTGAGACTTCTATTCTAGAACAATTCCGTTGTTAATTAATAGATAAGAAGTTTGATGAAGTAATTTTTTCATAGCCACACTGATTGTATATAGCAGAGATGTCACTGGGCCTCAGCTCTCCTAACTTTCAGCCTGGTATGTTTTCTCCTAATTTTGGTATTGTACAGCCTGCTTTAACTTGCAAGGTTTTACATACAGGTATTCAGATGATCAATTTCATGGTACATTTGTCCTGATTATTTTTCATTTGCCCCTCAAGACCCATTCCGCACCCTTCTTAATCTATATCTCAGGAGGCTGACTTATATGGACTAGGTCAATGACCTCCCCTGCCCAATAGCATTAGCTGAGTTTGGCCAATGGGAGGTCCCAGCAGGAGTTCAGAGGGGAGGTAGGAGAAGAGTGAAAATGATGTGTTTATTCTTCTGCTTCTTTCCTTCCATTAAAGGCTCCTCCACAGAGCTTACTTCTATGGGTTTTGTAACCACACCTTCTCCTTGCCCTTTCAGGCTTAATGATAGTAACAACTTCCCATTGTCATTAGGTCCAGGGTGCTGCATCATTCCTTACTGGTTTCCTCAAACCCTGTCCAAAAGTTTGTAAATTGTCCCTTTTTTAAAATCTCTTCAGTGACCCAGTTGAAGTAGGGTGACCAACCATCTTGGTTTTCCCAATGAGACTTTCCCTGTTTTAGCATTGAAAGTTTTGTCTCCTGGGAAATTCCTCAGTTTTGTGCAAAACCAATATATGCATGAGTTCTACTTATATATTTCTTTTAAATTTGCTGGTTCTTTTTATCATGCTACTCCTCTTATACCTTTAATAATTTGAAATGTTCTTATTTTATAGTCTCAAAGATAACTTCTATTATTTTGGATTCTTAGGGTGCTAATTACCCTTTTGCTACACTTATTAACTCTTCCTCATGGTGCTTAATTACCTGGTGTGAGTCCTTTGTGCCCTGAGTTGTAAAAATGTCCTAACACTGCAGTTTTACAATTGTTTCCATTATATCCTAGGGGTTTCATAGACCTGAGCAGTTGGTGCTAACTTATCAGTAGTATACATTTGGATACCACACCCATATGTAGCACAGATCTGGGGTTCTGATTTCTTTCTTTTTTTTAGAGGGATGGTCTTGCTCTGTCACCCAGGCTAGAGTGCAGTGGTGCAATCAGAGCTCACTATAACCTCAAACTCCTGGGCTCAAGTGATCCTCCCACCTCAGCCTCCCCAGTAGCTGGGACTACAGGCATGCACCACCACTCCAGGCTAATTTTTCTATTTCTTGTAGAGATGGGGGTCTCACCATGTTACCCAGGCTGGTCTCCAACTCCTGGGCTCAAGTAATCCTCCTACCTCAGCCTCCCAAGTGCTAGGATTACAGACATGAGCCACTGTGCCCGGCCTGGGTTTTTCCTCTTTCTAACTAGAATCCTAGTTAAAAAGGTGACAAACTTCCTTGATTCTTTCCTGGACTCAGATGTGGAGTTTTTGTAGTCCCCATTCCATGGACAGTACAACTTTTCAAGGCTCATGGCTTTATGCTGAAGCTCAGTTCTAGTTTCCCTACCTAGCAGGGACTTGAGGCCACATTTCCTGTATCCCAGTGGGTGTTAAATCCCCAAGTTCAACTCCAGAGACCTATATCTGGGTCAGAAATTTTGCTGTAAAACCAACTCTCCATTACTGTCCTGGCTTTGATTTCTCTCTTCATTTCTTGTCCCTAGGGATTTTTCTTTCTTTTATGCCGGAGTATTTTTAAAGATCATATTTCTATTTTTCATCCTTTCGACGAGTTTGTTCTGCCATATTGTCAGAACCAAAGATCACTTTGAAACACTGAAGTTCATGCCCAGTATAAGCTTGAGGTAGGCCATTGGGTTCTGCTTCTGTCTGACATAGTCAATAACAGAATTCAGCTGACAAATTGAGGACAAAATAGAGCTCATCTGAGGGGGCCAGACCTGGACACCTAACCAAATATGAGTCACTTCGGATATTAATCTAGTCTCATTTAAGGTGACTGGCATGAGGAGGCAGGGTAGAAATGAAATATTCATTGCCCATTCAATATTACCTAATTTGAATGTCCAAGTGTTGACAAAAGAGAAGCCTTTGCTATCTCCTTTATGAGTAATTGTAAATTAATATTCATCCCTGCACCCATCCCAGTGAGAAGAGAATCATTTGGATTTGTCAACTGCTCAACAACATGGCCCGGTTTCAACTGCAGATGGCACCTACCCCGCCTCCCACTGCTAGGAATTCACAGGGGACAGAGAGAGACTTCCTAAGAGAAGCAACTTTGGATAACATCATAGAATCTGGAATCTAAGAATATTAAATAATAAAGGTTAAAAGAAACATTAAAAGATCATCTAATTTAATAGATGAGGAAGATGAGGCCCAACTTCTATTTGGGGTTTAGATGTTTCCTCAAACTCTCCCAAACACTTTTGTAGCACTGCCAAACACAGTCATTTTGCCCCTGCAGTTATTTTCTCAATATGACTTGCTAATTTTGTTTTCATTTGAAAAGTTGTATTGAACAGATCCTTGAATGTTCAATACCTACACAGCTCTAGCAGGCAGGAGCAGAGTGCTACATCGGCAGCATGACTTACAGCTCAAAGACGGCAGCTTTTCTTCATTTGCTCAGAACATGGGGCCCCCAGGTTTCCTGGGGTTCTGATAAAAAGGAAATGCTCAGGGCCTTGACACTTTGCAAATGTCAACTTAAAGTTCCAGACATTTCTCCAAGCACGTAGCTTGCCAGCATAAAAACAGAGCCCAAAAACACGGCCCATAGCACAAAGCGTTCCCCTCTCCACTGTCCCCCGCCCTGGGGCCCTCTCTGGGGGACGCAGATTAAGTGGAAGTCTAGGAGTGGGCAGCCCTCTCTCTGAATATACTTTCTTTATTTAATGACAAGGGGCAGGGGCTATTGGGAGAGGACCTCAGAGAAATAGGGCTATGTGGCAGTGAAGCATAAAGGATAAGCATTCATGTCACTGGAAAAGGGGAAAATGGGTATAATAAAACTAATTAGTATCGTCTATGTCCTTTGTATTCCTTCTCTCACTTCATCATTACCCACCCCTCAAAAAAGCTGTGAGTTAAGTACCAATATTAATCCCATTTTACAGATGAGAAAACTGAGCACAATGCAGTGCAGTAGGAGGTCACAGAGCTGGTAAGTGGCAGAACCAGAGTTTGATTCAGGCACTCAAGTGCTCCTCCTTGAGACATCAGTCTTAGCCACTATGCTGTGTCATAAATGCTAAGGAGCATCTAACTCACGGTGTTTATCTGTTCCCTTTGCATTTTCTTAGGTCTGCCCCCTTCCCTTATAGTTTTAGGTTTTAATAATAGCAATAGTGACTGAAAACTTCTTATATAAGAAGACACTGTTAAGCACTTTACATGTATACCTTATCTCGCTTATTCTCACAAGTATGAGGCATTGTTGGTCTCATATCACTGATAGGAAAATTGAGGCTGGAGGAGATTAAGTTACTAGCCCGAGGCCATACAGATAGTAAACGACAGAGACTAGATTCAAACCCAGATTTTCTCATTTCAAAGTCTGAGCTCTTAGTGCCATAACAGCGGATGTCAAACTTTAATGTGTAACCTGGGCATCTTTTAAGAAAGCAAATTCCAGGCCTCTACTCTCAGATTCTGAATAGTAGATCTGCATAAAGCCCTGGAATCTGAATTCATAAAAACAAAAACTTCGTAGATGACTCTGATGCCAATTGCTTGAGGATTCTGTTTTCCCACGATGCCATCTACCACTGTGACTATAAAAGGTCAGGCATAAAGTGGTCGGTTGTATTTTTCTTTTTTGTGAGATAGACTCTCACTCTGTTGCCCAGGCTAGAGTGCCGTGGTGTCAGCCTAGCTCACAGCAACCTCAGACTCCTGGGCTCAAGCGATCCTCCTGCCGCAGCCTCCCAAATAGCTGGGACCACAGGCATGTGCCACCATGTCCGGCTAATTTTTTCTATATATTTTTAGTTGTCCAGCTAATTTCTTTCTGTTTTTTTAGTAGAGATGGGGGGGGGTGTCTTGCTCTTGCTCAGGCTGGTCTCGAACTCCTGAGCTCAAAGGATCCACCCGCCTTGTCCTCCCAGAGTGCCAGGATTACAGGAGTGAGCCACAGCGCCCGGCTGAGGTTGGTTGTATTTTAGCTGTAACAAAGCAATGCTGCCGAAGCCTTCCTCCTCTGCCTGCCAGCAGGTGTATGCTGTTGTTCACCGTATTTGCTCGTTGTATTTTCTCTTCCTCCTGTCCCTGCACTTCACCCTGAGCACCAAGGTGGCTCTGTTAATTGGGGCATTTCTCATAGCAAGTGACGAAAACCCAGTTAAAACAAACAAAAGCAAAAGAGGGAAATTGCTGGCTCATTGGACCGAAAGGTGCAGCAGCAAATCTCCCTTCAGGTGTGATGTCACCAGAAACCCACCTCTCTCCACTTTTCAGTTTTGTTTTCCTCTGTGTTGGCTTCATTCTCAGCCCTCGACGCCCTCAAGAGCTGATGGCCACCTGCAACTTCAAGCTCCTATCCCTGTTGTTTAGCGACTCCAGTGAAAAGAGAGGGTCTCATTCTCAATTGTTTTGGCAAAAGTCCCGAGGCTGATTCTCATCAGGCTTGAGTTCTCATCCTCGAACCAAACACTGTGGCGGGAGGGTGTAGAATAATCTGATTGGCTGAACGTGAGGCAGGTGTCCGCCCCGGGATGACAAGGTCAGCCTGACCATCAGCACATGGACTGAGAGGGGGAGAGCGGAAAGGAATAGCGGAAGTGGATCATAAGCGGGTCAAGCTATTGTAGTCCCGCACATGAGCGCAAGGTGTCTGGTTCCTGGAGCTGAGACTGCCGTGACGCGATTGATTCTTCTCGAGGGATGACGGCCCTTCAGGATGTTCTCACGTCCTTACCTGTTAGGCTGGCTTGGGAACCCTGGCGTTCTGTCCCAGCAAAACAAAACAAAACAAAACTCGGCCCTTTACAAACATCATAGAAATACACCACAGAATTTTAGAGTTCAAAAAGCCCTTATCGATCTTCCAGTTCAGACACTTAATTTTGACATTTTAAAAAATCAACAGAATTAACCATTTCGAGTTAGAAAAATCAAGAAACCATTCACCAAGCACAGAAGCAAGGAGAAAGCTTGCTGGTGCTTGCGAAAGTGGCACTGGAAGGTTCGGAGTCTTGGGTTCTAGTCCCAGATGAAGCAGCTGAGTCACCCAAGCAATATGTGCCCATCCCCCTCCACCAGGTGAATAGAGACTGTTCTGGGGACAGAACGCTGGAGCCCGAGCCCCACCCAGGACTCTGCTTTTCATCCCTGCAGGGCCATGGGGGAGGTCACCTCCTCTCCCTGTCTTGGTCCTATTTTCTTCCCTCCTTACCGTGTCATACTTTCTACCCTTACCGTGTCATACTTTCCACCCATCGGGGCTTTGCATCACCCTTCAGCCAGCATTTATTGACCGCCTCCTGAGCACCCAAGGGTGACAGGAAGGTGACAACATGATGCACAGTTACAAGATCTCAAACCTACAACTTGGGGCTCTGCAAGCTTCTTGGAAAACACCACTTTCCTGCCAGCTCACCCCTTTCTGTAGACTTTCCCCCCAGTCTCAACAGTGTTCAGAGCCCTCCCCAGCCTCCCTCATCCCTCCAACCCTCTTCCTTCCCAGGGCGGTTGTGTGGAAACAGGTTGACTGCTCCCTCTCCCTGCTCTCCCACCCCGCGGGCCCAGAGTAACCTTTCTGGGAGCTCATTCTGCACCACCTGACACCATCCGTTAAAATTTAACGGCAAGTACTCAGCAAAAAGATGACGAGCTTTATTGGCAATTCAAATCAGGTTATTGGGCACCATCTGCCTTCCTTCAAATTAATACGAAAAAGAAATGAATCCTTTGGGCTTTGTTTATTTTTAGATTATGGCAAAGGGACCCAGCGAGCTGCCTCTAGATCATGTTAATCCCTGCCGCAAATGAGGCCCAAATATCACGGGGACAATAAGTGACCATAAACAGGTCTCCATTCACAGGCAGTAGTTATGGAGAAAGCAGAGCAAAGTGCTCCTGTCTCCCTGTCTTCTTCCTGCTGTCCCCCCTGCCCTCTGACCCCGCTGGGGGGAAAAGCAAATAGAATTATAACCCCGAGAAGGTAGCTGATTGAGTAGCCTTGAGTAACAGGACTGCAGCAAGAGCATCCTCTCTCTTCTGCACATCAAATTCAAGCCAAGTCGGTGGTTATGTTTTGCCTTCCATGTCAGTTCCCAGCACAGGTGGAACTCCAGAGAAAAACCTCTCTGGAAAATACTAGATGGGTCGAGTCTAGACTTGACACAGAAATTCTCTCCACATGGTTCCTTTCCCTCAGGCTGACTATCTAAAACTCTCACTCTCACAAGCACTGGCTCTAGAAAGCTCCAGTTAAAAAGCAAACAGGTTACCTAAGAGATGAACCAATAACTCATTAGCCACTGCCATGGCATCAGCCAGGTTCCTGAGCAGATGGATACACTGCACTGGGAGGGAAGAACTCGGGCTGAGAAGGGTGGATAGAGGCCAGGAAGGCCTGGACATGGGGACAAACGAAGGAAAAGACGGGGAAGATTGTGGTGGCTGGGGCTGGGGGCGAGAGAGCTGAAGGCACAGCACCTAAGTCCTAGCGGATTTGGATGCAAGGATGGAGTATTGCCTGGAAAAGAGGAAAGGAGAGGAGTGATGGAGATTTGAAGAGGTTGTGGAAAAGGGTGAAGAGATTCCAAATATAATTTTTGCCACCCTCCAGCTTTTTCCTAGAGTACATTGTCCAGGGTTGGAAGGAACACCAGAGCATTTGGTTTTCCCATCCGTGATAAATAACAGGTATTTTGGGGGAGGAGATAGGAGAAACGAAGGGGATGTTTATGTTAGTGATATTCACATTAATAAATTAAAATGACCTTATTCCTCTAATCTGTGTATAAATTATAAAGTATAAAAAATAACTCTGGATAATTTCTGGCAGCAAGGGTTTCATGTGGGAGCATTTTTTGCAATCTATTTTATCTAATGCATAACTGTCCACTACTTTACAAGCCCTTATTGGTGTCCTGTCGGCACCTCGTAATTATGAAAGTATTTCATCATTAAAAAAGCTTGGGAAGTGCTGAAGTCCAAACCCTTCATTCCTTCTTCAAGTGGTCTTGTTTGCATACAGCCAGTGATGGAGAATGCTATCCCATCAGCTGCGGTGGCTCATTTTGCTGTTGGAAAACTCCACTGGGTGGAGTATTTTTTTTTCTTTTTTTTTTTTTTTGAGACAGAGTCTCACTGTGTTGTCCGGGCTAGAGTGCCATGGCGTCATCCTAGCTCACAGCAACCTCAAACTCCTGGGCTCAAG
>NW_012147190.1:1291606-1307646 GCF_000956105.1 Propithecus coquereli | reverse complement strand
TACAGGCGTGAGCCACCACGCCCAGCGGAGTATTTTTTCTTATGTCAAATCCAGTGGTTCTCAAACTTTAACGCATGTACAAATCAGTGACGAGTTTGTGAGAGCTGTCTTGCTGGGTCCCATCCCCAGAGCTTCTGATTCAGTAGGTGTAGGGTGGGGACTGCCCTACACCTACTGGAACAAGTCACAGGTGCTGCTGGAGCTGCTGGCTGGGACCACACTGGGGAACCACCGGCCTAACCCCATCCACCTCCCTGTCATTTCCACTCCCTCTTCCCCAGCTCTGAGTCCCCGAATGACTGAGCAAGTCTAATTCCTTTTCTACCATGCAGAACTTCAAACACTTAAGCCCAGCTCCCCATCGTGACACAGTGTCACAAGGGTAGGGACAGAATCAGGAACAATTTCCTTGACTTCTTCCTGGCGGTTCAAACAGTGCCAACAACTTAGTGTGCATGTAGTAAAGTTCTGTTGATTGACTGACTGGCACGGAGTAATTGCTATGTAATTGTTGCTTGTTATTCTAATGATTACTTCAGGAATAAAAATCTCACAAGACAGACCTTCCTTCTAGAGGGGTCTGAGAGAAACTGTAGATGCATTCTGAACCTGTCTTCGACGTTTCTAATCCTCAATAGGGCCTAGATCAGGCCAAGAATGTACATTTGCCTAGGCTAAGGGGTTACTAGAACTTTCCATACACAGTCCTGGTCGGGTTCATGTAACTCTGTATCTTAAAAAATGGGCTTACGAAAGGAGAAAAGTGTTAGATATTTTCACCAAAGGATTCTCTTACTGAGTGAAGGGAAATAATGGAATAATGGAACCCAGCCGTAAGACAGGAGATGGAAAAGCAAAACCAGTATCCCATAGTGGATGTGCTCCGGACATCCTGGTAGGAATTGAGTTTCACATTCCAAATGCATAACTGGAAAAGAGAGAAAAAAGTGATCATGCCAAGGATCTGGTATGTAAGCAGGAGGTTCTTATTGCCAGCTTTCCCAAAGGAACAAACATCTCTCTGGTCTAATTAGCATTCCCACCTAGGCCATGGTGTCCCTCCCCCAGCGATGAAACTGGTTTGCACCCGGTAACTGGCCTCTTTGCTTCCCAAAAGCCCCAGCAGGGCCAAACAACTTCAGTTTAAAGGAGAGGAACTAAAAAGCCTTTGAAATGAATAACTCTAAAAACAACTCATTTTTTTGTCTGAAGGTATAAGTTGGGTATTTGAGAACTGACTGCTAACCTTCCTTTTCAAAGCCCTTCTCAGCCTCAGGAACGAGTTATTCCAAAACCATCCCAGGCAATTGCCTCAGCAAAGAGACAAAAACAGAAGACGCTATTCCTATAATTACAACTAATTACAATCTCATGATTCCATTTAGTCTCCACGTGAGAAGTCCACCACTTGGAGAACAGCACTGGTCCTCTGTGTCTGAGCCAAATTCGATATTTTGGTCCAATCCAGAATGGCTACCCAGCCTTTGCCAGGATGAATTTGTGTTTAGAATTTTATTTTTATAGCCTCTGAGGCATCCCAGATTTGAAGAGGACATTGGAAATCATCCATTTGTGCACGTCTGCTCCAGCAAGATCTGCGTGTTTCAAAAATCATTAAGAAGTTAATAGTGAAACCTATTTTACCCTTCTTACCGATGACAATTCTTTTTTTAAAGTTCAAGTGTTTAGATTTTCCCGAGAAAAATTAAAATGATTCCTTAATCATTGAAATTTTGATCCAGATAGCCCAGGAAGAAAGAGATTATAAGTGACATCTCAATTTCAGGCACCTCCTTAGTCAGGGGGACTTGATTTCTGATGATTGCTCTTCTAATCAGCTCAAAGGCTGACTGCCGCTGTCTGGGGTGAGAACTCCACAAATCCTGCTTTCAGGTCTCCAGGGGTTTGGGGACTCTTGCCTTTCACCGCCTGAGGGTCCCTGGGCCTTGAGAGAGATCACAGAGGCAGTGGGGCCTCTGGGATGGACCTATCCTGTAATCTGAGGCAAGTTATTTATCCCCTCTGACTCTCCTCTTCCGCGGAGTATAACATAAATAAAATGCCACCTACCTGAAAATTTGCTGTAAGGATGAGAGCATGGTCTACTCTAGCAGCCGGGCACAGAGGCAGTGCCCAGATGAAATGGCTTATTTGTTTATTCAACCAAAAGTTAAGTCCAGGAGTGAGCATACAATATACAGGCCCTGCTTTCTTGTCTGCTACAGTCTGATGGGGAAAACAGATATGAAGCGAATAAGTTAATTGCACACAGAGATAAGGACAATAAAGGAAAGGAATACAATTCTGTGCTAGCTTGGGCAGGGGAGGAAGACTGAGGTCAGGATGGGGATTAGGGAAGGTGGAGGAAGTAACATTTGAACCCCGATCTGAAAGATGAGAAGAGGGTGGGAAGGAAGCCACCTTGTAGTCCCTGGGAGGGGCAGGGCAGGGAAAGAGGCCCTTGGAGAGAACAAGGCAGAGAACATGGCAGAGAAGGGGCTGGATTAATCACCAGCAATTTTACATAAATTATTAGCAAGCTTTGATCCAGATAGGCATACAATGAAGTCCTTGATTTAAGTGACAATATTTTACAAGTATGTCTTAAGAAAAAGCTTTTAACCTTGCTATGAAATAAGATTTATTGACGGGAATACTTCCTGTTCAGTTCACTAATTTCTCTGAAAAGATGTCTAATATATGTGAAAGGGGAAACAAGGGAAAATATATACAGTAGATGCATAATCGAAAATGAATGAATACATGTATTATAGTTTATGATAAATTATAAGGAGAAGTAGACTTAGAGTTGATGAATGAGCTGAAATAAAGGCTGAACCCTGCTTATTACTAGATGTGTTATCTTAAGCAAATGTGTTATCATTTACTTAGAATTTTCTTTGTGTCAGGCACTGTGCTAAGTGCTTAAACAACATATGTCATTGAATTTTCGCAACCATTATCATCATTGTCATTATAATCATCTTCACTTTACAAAAGAAGAGATAGAGGTTTAGAAAAATTAAGTAACATGTCCAATTTTACATAACAAAGTTGGCGTTTGAATCCCAGCTGCTGGCTCCAGAATCTACACTGTTAAAATCACAGTATCATTTGCTCTGTCCATCCTGGAAGGCAGTTGTGAAGACCAAACAGTCATGGAAGTCCTTTGAAAAACCTCACCAATGGCAGAGGTTGTCAGGATGAACATCGCTGCCTTTTTGCAGTGAGACCAGACCCCTTCGGGTTCACTCTAACTTTATTTCAACCATCCGAGCTGTAACTTCAAAATGATTGTTCTTAGCAGGGTGGTTCACCTGCCCAGGAACCCATGAATTTACCGAAATTGTTCGCGAAGTATTATGTATGTGTACATGTGCATTTTTCTTGAGACTGGTTACCCAAAATGTTTATGAGCTTCCAGGAAGAGGAACCTTTTCTCCAAATTCAGATTCAATATAGTTGACTCAGGTTGATAAAGGACTGGGAGTTCAGAAGAGATTTTTAATTCAATCTGGTCTCAAACAAGAACCACTTGCTCACTAAATATTTTAGGTGGGCCTCTGATGTGTCAGTCCAAAAGTCTAGCCACCACTGGACTCCTTTAAGAATTATTCCAAGTTTACTCACTTTTTAAAAAACTTCCTTACTCCTCTATATAAACGTGTATATTTAAGAGTTAAGTAACTTGCAGAAAAAAAAGAGTCTAAGATGCATTAAACTCTAAACAATCTGCATCCTTCAAATTCCATACAGCTTTTGCCAATGTATGTTTAAAACACTATAGCAGAGTTGCAATTAGTATGCACATTGCCTCTTGCGCTGGTTTTCACAAATAGCATTTCACATAAACATTTTCATGCATTGGCATGGCCCACATACTTGTTATTTTACTAACCTGATAGCATTCTATTCTGTTAACATATCCTGAATGCATTTAAGTTAAAATAAAAAAGAAACTCTCAATTTTTGATCTTTGACTCCTTGACTTTTGCTTTAACACGTAAAAAAAAACTGATATGAAAACTGCTAACAATATACAATTTAATGGTTTCAGAGAATGAGCTTTGAAATCCAACAGACCTGTATTTGAATTCTGTTTCTACTTCTTACAAGCTATGTGACCTTAAGCTCATTTAAGCTGTCTGAGCCCTAGTTTCCTCATTGTAAAATAGGGATAATAGCAATATCTCCCTCTTCAGATTGTTGCAAGATCAAGCAATATAATATGCTTAAAGTGCTCTGCAGAGTGCTTGGTACATGCTAAAAGCTTGATAAGTAAAAGATCTTGGCACAATAGACAGAAAATAGAGAATTGGACCCACCTAGAGCAAGAGGGGTGAAAACATTGTTTTTCCAAGGTCTTAAGGAATCAAAATCAGGGGAAATAAAAAAAGTGTGATTTGACCACGTGTTGGTGTCAATTTACTTGACAATTCCAAGTTTCAGTACCTGAAAAATCTACTTTCAGTCATAAAATAAGGATGGCAACTTGAGCCTGGTGAAGATGAATAAATACAGCCAGGAAATAAATACACGGATTGTGTCCCTGGCATTGTGTGTCTGTTCAGCCTCTATGTTGCCCACCTCCCTGCAGAACAGATTCCCAAGCCGAGGCAGCCCTCCACCACCGCCACCATCAGGCAGGATTTTCTGACACCTCCCCTGACCCCATGTCAGAACGTGGAAGCTAGACAGAACCATGGTGCCATGGTGATTCTCTCTAGTCCGGCTCATTCATTCACTTTACGGATCAGAAAATGGGAGGCTCAGGCAGGTCAAATGAATTTCTGAGGTCGCATATCTACTTAAGGGCAGAACTGATATATGTAGAACCCGGTCACTTCTAATCATCAGCCCACAGAGTTTTCTAATCAACCATTGGTGTTCCACCTCCATGATATTCTACTTAGCTGTGAACCTCCTATACTATTATTTAATTCTTTTTTTTTTTTTTTTTTGAGACAGAGTCTCACTGTGTTGCCCTGGCTAGAGGGCCGTGGCATCATCCTAGCTCACAGCAACCTCAAATTCCTGGGCTCAAGCGATCCTACTGCCTCAGCCTCCCGAGTAGCTGGGACTACAGGCATGCGCCACCATGCCCGGCTAGTTTTTTCTATATATTTTTAGTTGTCCAATTAATTTCTTTCTATTTTTAGTAGAGACGGGGTCTCGCTCTTGTTCAGGCTGGTTTCGAACTCCTGAGCTCAAACAATCCGCCCGCCTCAGCCTCCCAGAGTGCTGGGATTACAGGCGTGAGCCACCGCACCCGGCCTTAATTCATTTTTAATTAAGGTCTTTCTTTCTTTCTTTCTTTCTTTTACTACAAATACATTTAAAAGGAAACTTTAAATAACTAACCATTAAGGGAAAAACCATTATTGCTTGATTTAAATAAAATATAGTCATAAAAATAAATAGCAAAACAATAATGTTAAATTCTAGTTAAAATGCACAGGGGTCTATCAGAGACCAAGGTGAAGGCTCTTGATTAGCAAGGGTTTTAGAGGGGCTCAGTAGGGACAAACAACCACCAGTCTAGAATTCCATCAAATGAAAAGCCCATCAACATCTTCTGTAAGAGGCTGGAAAAAGGATGCAGAGGGAATAACTGCATTGGCTTGGTAGGAGGGGTACGTATTTGGGAAATGGCAGCTTGTACCATCTGCTTTGATTGGCTTTCTGGTGTCCCCTACACCATCTCTTGCCTGTCACTCACCTGGGAATGGTTCCTGAAGGCCTTGTGTTGTGAGGTTGACTCTAAACCCTCTGCACAACTGTTCATTTCATTGATTCCTTTCACAATCTCCAAGCCCTATTGAAACCCTCAACCTTCCTGAGCAGTTAAATTGTTCACAGCCTCCTCTGCAACTCATCTTAGGTGTGGGCTAGCCTTGTGCACAGGCATTGTCTTATTCAATCTCAACAATAGCTTTTTAGATGTAAAACACTACAATCCCCATCTTACAAAACGGGACATTGAGGCATGGAGAAATTACTGAACTTGTTCATGTACTTAGCTGGCAATTTAGAGCTACCTGATTTCATATTCTATGCTCTTAATTACTGTGTTATACTGCTTTTCAATCTAACTTCATTTTAAGTTGCTTCAAAAATATTTACTATTTCTTATGATCCCATCAATGGACTCAGTACAGTAGGAGCAAGCAAAGAAGGCTATAACTTGGTCCTTGTCCTTGAGTTTGACATGTCATCAATACATTCAACAAATACTTATCAGCCTCCTACCAAGTTGTAATCTTGTTGAAGAACCAAGATCTATGCCTCTGAAAAAAATGCACAAACAATATAATCAAAAACCAAAATGTAAGAGTTATGGGCAGATCAGGAAGGAGAGGGAGCATGGTGGTCTAGCCTGACTGGAGAAGGCTTCCTCGATGACACGACCCTGGAAAGGAAGGCAAAAGTTCCCAGTGAGCAAAGGGACAGAGGAGACACCAAGCACGGGGGTGACAGGAGGCTCCTTTCTTTACTACCTTGTCAATTAACAACAAAAACAGAACAAACAAGCAAAACACCCACCTGCAGGGCAGGGCAGTAGGGTCTCACATTTCTTAGCTGTAATTTTCAGGAATCAACTATGATAAACTCTATGAGGAAAAAGTTCCTCTACTCTTGAGAGTTGCATTGGGCGGCAGGGGAGCTTTCTTTCCCCAGGGATGCTTTAGATTTCAATCGTGTGCCTGAGAAAGCGCCACAATCTGCGCGGGGCCTGAGATATCAGCTCAGGGACTGGAGGCTTTCGGTCAGCCTCACCGCAGCAGAGGGTGAGAAAAAACGTACTTATTAGGATTGTTCGCCTCAGAAGCCTTGAGGGACACTAGCGAGGCACGAGCTAGGGAATCAGTCTCGCTCCTTACAGTTAGGTGCCAAAGTGCTGTCGATGACTTGGGGAGGGCTCATTATAGACCTATTTCAGCTAATCCTCCACAGACAACAATCCTCCTCTTTTCAGGGACTGTGGAATCCTGGGGAGGGCTGTTCCTTTTCAGTCAGGCTTGAGGGGGAAGAGCCACCCTTCCTTAATACATCTCCAGGCTCACAGGCTTCTTATTACTGTGGCCAGGGCTGGGCAGTGTAGAGTGTGCAGGTCAACATCCATTCTGCCCCTTCCTGATTAAACAATAACAACCTGTCTATTAGACATCCCATCTGTCTTCTCTATAAGAAGCTAAGTTTCTAGAATAGTTATCCAGGTATTCGTGTACCTGTGCATTAATTCAATCAACAACTGAACGGCTCAATTGTACTCACTCCTCTCTGTTTTAGTACCCAAGCACTTTACGGCACTCATTTCTCCTTGGGGTCTGGCCCTTACCTACACCTCCAGCCTCGTCTGCCACTAGCCAGCACCTAACACTCTGAGCTCTGGCCACATTGACTCTCCTTCCCCGGCAGTGGGCAGGATCTCCTCTCTCCCACCACAAGGCATTTACGCATGCTGGCTCTTCTGTGTGGTCATGGAACAAATACTGCTTTCCACCCCCCTCCTTCATCTGTCTTCTACTCATCCTTCAAATCTCAGCTCAACTCTTACCTCGCCTCCCCAAGGCCAACTCCCTGACTAGGTCAGCTTCCTGAGTCATAAACAACTGAACATCTATCTCCTCACTAGTCTGTAAGTATCATAAAAGCTAGAGGTCTTGTCTGTTTTTGCTTCCCAGCACCTAGCACAGTGCCTGGCCCAAAGTAAGCACTCAACAGATATTTGTTGTTTAAAAGAATGAATGAATGAACAAATGCGGTTCTCTTCTCCCAGGTTCTGTCAGATCCTTGAAGGCAATGATGGCATGTCTTGTTCTTACTGCCTTGCATTATGCTGGGCATATGAGCACTTAGTAAATGTTTGTTGAGTGAATGAATGAATGAAACTTCCATGTGCAAGTCTCTCCTTTAAAGTACTGTGGGCTGGGTGTGGTGGCTCACATCTGTAATTCCAGCACATTGGGAGGCTGAGATGAGAGGATTTCTTGAGCCCAGGAGTTCAAGACCAGTCTAGGTAACATAGAGAGATACTGTGTCTACAAAATATTGAAAAATTAGCCAAGTATGGTGATGCACACCTGTAGTCCTAGCTTTTGGGGAGGCTGAGGCAGGAAGATTGCTTGTGCCCAGGAGTTCAAGGATGCAGTGAGCATGATCATATCATGCCATTGCACGCCAGCCTGGGCAACAGAGCAAGACCGTGTCTCTAAATAAAGTCCTGTGGAGGACCAAAAGCAAACCAATACATGAACAACGATGAGCTGGACATGCAGATACATGGCCCCAAACCTCACAGAGCTTTCAGCAAAATAGAGAAAAGGGAGGAAGTACACAAATAGTCATGATAATGGTGAAAAGAAATAAGGGTCATGAAAGGAGACAAAAGGGCCAAGGAAGTTTAAAGGAAGCAAGATCACACTGGAAGAAGGAACAGAGACAGGTTTTAGGGAGGAAGCCCTGAGCTCAGTGGCCGTTCTGGTCATTATCCAGAAGCCATGCGTCTAGTGCTCTGTGCTGCAGGGCTATTCCTGGGTCAAACACAGACAAGGGGCTGCCCATCTACCACCACTCCACTTCTGAGGCCTTTCTCTGTTCCATGAAGTCTCAAAGCATAGCAGATAAGTTAAAAGCCTGTAGCGGCCAGGAAACTAAGATAACCAAAAGATACAGGTTAACTGTAGGACAGGGACGATTCCAAAGCACATTCCCCACCTCACGAGCAGAGGCAGCTGTTTCTCAACTACTGGCCGTTGTTGTCATGTGAGAATATGAGCCCCATGTACTGATTTAGTTTTCCCCAAGAAAATACAGAAATCCAGATTCTTGAATGAAATCTTCTAATTTTTAAATGTTGACAAATAATTCAATTTTTTGGCTCAAAACACCCTTCGTGTCAAACAAAACACATCCGTAGATGACATTCAGACTGCAGGCCTCATCCAGCCATGTACTGATTTACAACCTCTGGCCTAAACATATTAGACTTGTGGAAATTGAAACCACTATTGTATACTCACAAGATTAGCAAATGTTAAGAAATGTGATCAAATCAAATGTTGCCAAGAAAGTGGAGCAACAGGAAAGCTCACACTCAGCTGCCTGGAGTGATGATTGGAACAGCTGCCCTGAAAACAAATTGGCATCATTTTGTAAAGATAAAAACATGCATATCTTATTACCTGGCAGTTCCATTCCTAGGCATATTCTCTAGGGAAATTGTTGCAAATGTTCACAAAGAAACATATGTAAGAATGTTCATAGCTGCATTGTTTACTACAGCAAGAAACTGGAAACAAATCAACTGACAAAAGAAAAAATATACTCTGGCATAATCATAGGACAAAATAAAAGTAACTCAAATGATATCAATTAACATGTAACTAGTGTCTTGAAGGGTTAGATGAACCCTTTTAAGCTCTTTCCTGTAGGATCTTTAAGATCTTTCCATCGTTAAAGTGAAACAATCCTGGATGTTACTGACCCACTGTTAGCAGAACTTTTGTATATTCAGCAACTATTTACTGAGCATCCACACGCCATGTACTCTGCTAGGTGCTGGGGAAGCTGTGGCAAACCACATACTGTCCCTGCCCTTACAGTGTGGTAGGAGAGACATTAAACAACCACATAGACAAATGGAGACTTGTAAATGGTGAAAAGAGCAGGGTGCTATGAGAAAGCAGAATGGAGGAGGGACATAGCTCAGATGGAAGCGGGTGGAGTGTGGAAGGTTACAAAAATCTTCTCTGTGGAAGGGACATTTCAGTAGAGACCTGCGAAGTTAGCCAGGAAAAGAGAACAGAAAAGAACATAGCAGGCAGAGGGAACAGCCTCACAAAGACCCCAGGCCTGGAAATAGCTTAACGTGCTCAGAGGGACAGAGAGAAGCCCAGCGTGGCTGGAGCACGGTGCACTAATATGGAAGGTTTGCTATTACAGCAAAAAGGAATAAGTCTCTGTTCATCCTCCCGCCCAATTTTCAAGAGGGCTGGAAAGTCAGAATGATGTATGAAAGCTAAATGACAAAACAAAACTGGATTTAACCCACAGGCTCTTACTGTATTAATATTAACGTGAAATTCTACTAAACTACCAATCAGCTAGAAGGAAGAGTGTATTAAGCTCAAATGTCTCCCATCTGCCCACACAGAGGGACCACAGGTTAAGTCCAGATGCCCAGGGGATCAGAGTTCGTTACCCAAAATATTTCCAGGTATTGAAGATAGACAAATTCATGTCAGATACTCAGCTCCATGCTAGAAAGTATTATAACCATATGATGATCGCTTTTCTCACGGTTTCCAACTCACAAATCATTGCATCTCTAAGCCATTTCCATATATGTATATGTGTGTGTAGGCATATACCCACACATACATATATCCACATACACACACAAATATTTCAGAATCAAATTTGAAAGTTTTCTGTGCCTTCGCCAAAAACCCAAACTAAGCACAGCTCATATACTACAGTTAAACTTTTTTAAAAATTTCATCTTCTAGTAATTATGAACAGGACCTTTGCAATAGCCCACCAGAGGCCTCCCAGTTGGCACCGCCACCTTTTAGGAACAGGCGAGCAGTATTTTAATTTCAGTAATGGCTTTTGCCCAAAGCCATCCGTAACTAATTTTGCAGTCAGATTCCACGAGACCGATTCAGTGTTTGGCTAAATCTCATGGAACATCTCATTTCCCTTCCATTTTTCATTAGTTTGAATTAAAAAGAAGAAAGCTAACAAGCATGGCTTGCATGGATATTTCTAAATTACACCGCACCGGCATTTTTATTCGTTTTGTTGTTTGCAGAGCCAACCCCACTCCCTTTTCTCCCCCCGGTCCGAGACCCGTCTAGAGCCACAGTCGGTTGGGCAATGCCATCTCTGTGCCCTGGCAGCATGTGGCCTGACCTCACTCCAAGCAAAAGATGTGGAGAATGGCTTGTTGTCTACCACACAGGCATATGGTTTTTATAGTTAACTTCATCTTTGCAGCTTTTTGATTTACCAGGAGCTGAGCAAGGAGCATTTGCATCCTCACCTCATACCAAACAGCCCCCTGCTTTAAGAGACCTAAATGGACTAGCAGGCAAAGAGGGGTGGGGTTCAGGAGGGATGTGGAGTAGGAGTGTTCTGGAACTTTGGGCAAATGAATTCTCTTGCAGGATCAACAACTGAGACCAGTATCTGCAAAATTTCCCAGGGAAAAAAGATTGAAAATACTGCGTAGTCTACTTTTACACTCTCATTGGATTCATAAAGTCCACTGTTGTCTGCTGTCAGATTCTTTTTGGAATTGTGAAACCAAACCTTCCTTGAGTTCCCTGACAGTGCCTACCTTTCTATCTTCTCCTACCTCCCTAACCATATTCATTTGTTCATTCAACAAATATGTCTCGCTGCCTCCTAAGTGTCAGTGATTGTGCTAGGCTCTAGGATTGCTTTGATGACAGGGGTAAGTTATCGATTGCAATTACGCACCTCCCACATCTCTATAGAAGGCTTACACATTCACCCACTGCCGTGTAACTTGCTGCTTTCTGAGGGTTACTTTGCACTTGGCCATGTGCCAAGCTTCAGCCAATGGAATGAGAGCAGGCACAACATGAGCCCCGTCTAGGCAGAAGCTGTAAGAGGCCTCACCAGTTTCTGTAGATCTCTTGCTTCTCCCTGCTTTCCAGAGAACTGCGTGTCCCAGGTAGAGGCTGTTCTGTCCACTCAGTCCCGGAATGGGAAGACACAGGGAGCAGACTGCTGCTCAGAACAGAGCCGAGCCACAGCTGACCCGCAGGGGAACATGAGTGTTACAGGAATGAAACAGAAGTGTTCATTGCTGAAAGCCACTGAGAGGACTGGGTAGTGTGTTATTGTAGCCAGCATGATTAATGCATTTATTAACACAGCAGAACAGATTTGGTACCTGCTCTGACAGATCTTACAGCCTTATAGGCAGGGAGTTAGACAGTAAGCACATGAACCAGCTAATAATTATGTAACTACTTAATAACACCTCTTCCTACGACATCCTCTCTCTCTCACCCAATCACATGTGGCCCTTGGTCCTGCTCTCTTCTGGCCACATTCTCTCCCATGACACTTCCATCTATTCCCATAGCTTCAATAAGTACATCTCTTCAAATGTCCCTCTAATCTACTTCCCTAGTCTGGCCTTCATGTACAAGTGCCAGATCCACATTTTCAGCAGACAGCTGGATATCCCACGTTCAGGGGCCATTTGTATACCTAACTCAGCGTGACCAGAACTGAACTCTCTCACAGTTTCTGTGGGTCAGAAATTCAGGAAGCACTCAGCTAGAGAGTTCCTCCTGGAGTCTCTTAATGAGGCCAGTGCTGGAACAGTGAGGGGCTATACCTGCTGGGATCTGTCCAACCATCTTTCTCTCTTTCTCTCTGTCTCCAAGTATAGCCATAGGGGCCCTCTTTGTGATCTCTCCATGGGGGAAAGTTTGGGCTTCCTTGCAGCATGGTGGCTTCCGGACAGTCAGGCTGTTTACATGGTGACTAAAGATGCCAAGGGTGAAATTACTTCAGACAGGAAGGCAGAAGCTAGGTCACTTCTTGTGACTTGCCATGAGAAGTAATGTAATGTCACTTCCACCAAATTCTCTTGGCTACCAGTGAAGGATGAGCCCTCTCATAACCAAGAGGAGAGGAATCAGACTTTGTGATATGGTAGGAAAGAAGATCCTGTTGCTGTCATCTTTGGAAAATGTAATTTGCCATGTCACCCCTCCGATCCTCCTCCTGCTTCTCTTCTGGGACTGGTACCAAATCCTGCCATCTTACTTCCACAGCTGTTCTCTGCCTTCCATCCTCATAACACTGTAAGAACAGGTTCAAGTAACTTTCAATATGGGTGAGTGGTGATGTTAGCGGACTTTCCATCCCAATTTCTCTTCTTTCCTCCCCACTACTCCCCGGTCTGTCTTCCTAATGCAATTCCTGATCATTCACACACCTGCAGAGTGGATGGCACATAGTAGGTTCTCTTTAAGTATCAGGTTTTCCTCAAAATCTTTGAGGACTCTCCATTATCTTTTGAGTTAGCTACAAAGTCTATGGTCTGAGATTGAAACTCGTCTATAATATTCATTCATTTGTTCAACAAATATATACTGAGCATCCATTCTGTGCAGACATTGTGCTAGGAGCAGGGGATAACATAGAAACCAAGATACACATGCTCCCTGCCTTCATGAAGCTTCTATGTAGGGCCAAAGGATAAATATTCATTCATTCCTTCAGAAAATATTTAATATGTTCAACAGACAATGTCCATTCTAGGAGGGAAGATTTTAATCAATGTAATATTAATATGTCCACATTGTGTCCTATTTGACTCAACAAATTTAATTTCCTGCTTCACTTTCTCTTAAAACACATGTTCCAAATAAGCTATCCATTCCCCTTTTGTGTCCAGAAAGTTTTCACTTCTGCATTTTAGTTTATGTTGGTCTCTCTGTCTGAAATTCTCCTTGTTCCTCCCCAGTCTTCAAGATTTACCTCAAATCTTGTGTACCATAAGAAACATCTTACTCTGCTCTCCAATGAAGTGTGGACTCTTCCTCCTTTTTTCCTTCACAGCAAACTGTGTGCATCTCCCTCGAGCCACTCCTTAGTTCTACTTTGTGTGATAGACAATTCTGTATGAGTCCCAGCTTCCCCAGTGGACCATTAGGCCCTTGAAGGCAAAGACTGTGCCCCGGTCATCTTTATTGGTCTTTGTTACCTATACTTATGGTAGATACTCGATATTTATCCAATTAGTGGGTAGTCTGGGAACAAACTTGAGAAAACATTAATCTATTTCCCTGTTTTAAAACAGGGAATATCAGCAGAATTGTTTGGTTATAAATTCAAATTGTCTTAAGCAAAAAATGGAATGCACTGGTGATATTACTGAGAAGCCCGTGGGTTCTTGGTGTCGTTGGGAATCCCCTCCCTCCCCCTGTTGGTGCTGCTTGTTCTCCGACAGACAGTCACAGGTTGCCTGTCAGGGGTACATCCTATGAGTTTAGCAACGCTTCACTCGTTGCTACGTTCCAGGATCGAGTGTCATTGGCTCAGCTGAGGTCACATGTGTGACCCTGGACCAATCACTGTGGGCCATGCCTGTGGCCCACCATATCCTGGAGAACATGGCGGTTCTTGAGCAGAGGAGGGATGAATCGTCAAGTGGTGCTGTCAGAAAAGCGATGTAATGGGCACGTGAAGGGTGGACTGATGGGAATGCTAGACGGAAAACAGAAGTCTGAAATGGCATCTGAACTCCCAGAGGGGGACCTCAGTTCCTCCTTTATAAGAAAGGTCAGCCAAAGCAGAGGAGCAGGAAGCATTCCAGGAAAGCTAAACTGAAAGGCCACGGGCAGCCTTCGGACGGGACTTTCCCTCAGGCCCACGGGCAGTGAGGAAACAATCGGATCAGCAAGAAAACAGGAGTCAGGAAACTTGAGCTATCTCTCTGCTACAGAGTCTCTCCATGACCTTAGGTGAATCACTTAACCTTTCTGGACCTCAGTTTCCTCATTTCTAAAATAAGCTGAGAGGGCTGCATGGTCACTGGCTTCTTCCGTTCTGATAGTCTGCACTGCTATTTCTGATCTGAGCACAACTAATCCTTCCTTCATAATAGCTCTGGAATTCGCTTCTCCCTGACTTAATGGTCCAGATCTTCACGGTCATTAAGAGTCTAATCTCTTTTGCTTACCAGCTGTGGAATATTGAACTAATTACCTAATCTCTCTTTGCCTCAGTTTCCTTATCTGTTAAATGGGGATTCCTGACTTCTCTTAGGATGAGGGTCTGTTGCAGCTAGGACATAGAAAGACAGTGTTTGCCGGTGCATCTCCTTGGTCATGCACATAATTCAGAAATGGCCACAATGACATTCTCCTGTGGGGTCAAAAAAGCAAAGCAGTGCACTGTGGATATGGTGGACATATTTTCAAAACCTCAAATTATACCATATAATTTCATAGGTCTGATGGCACTGTTAGGCAAATAGAAATGACTACTTGAAATAAAAACTGCCCCACATTCTTGCCATAATTATGGGTAGATTTTATCTGCATGAATTCACAGTCCTGTCCCTCCAACAAACACTGTAACAGCCCAAGAAAAAAACATCACTTACATTAGACCCAGACCTAGTCATATTGTGCCCTCCCTCCCTGAGAACTGCTTTCTATATGCTACAGGGACAGCACAGTACTTAGGGGCACAACACACACACACAGACACACACACACACACACACCCTCCTTTTCTCATTCCAAAGACTGAAATTCCACCAATTTCAGACTCCTCCAGCAAATTTCAGATCGGTCCTTTTCCAAAATCTCCTTTGTCAGTACTACCGCTTAGTATCAATACCCTCTGTGCAGAAAATAAAATAAAATAAGAGGACATGAAATTGATAGAGCCTGCTGCCTTCTAGAGACAGCTCCATTTTATTTACTACGGGTTATTGGGAATCCTAAAGCCTGGGTTCTTGTGGTGGGGCCCCTTTCCTTAGTCTTGAGGCTGGGGTCAGAGGAGGCATGACCTGTTCTGGCTCTGAGTGCTGAGGGCCTGGGTCAGAACAGCAACTCAGATCTGTGTTTCTCTTTCCCGAGAGCTTTCATTTCTATTACTCTATCTGCTTCTCACAACAACCCTGTGGGTGGGTGCCGTTATTATCACCACTTCACAGATAAGGTAACCGAGGCTCCCCGAAAGGAAACGATTGATCTAAATACAAAACAAATTCATGTTTCAGTGAGACCAGAAATCTGTGTCTCCTATAACTTCTATCTCAATGATTTTCTCCAAGAATGAGAAATAGGATTTTCCTTGTATGTCATTTGTAGTTTCATGGTGGTGGCTGATGAAATCTAGCATCGAAAACGATTCTAAGGTCATGGCTGGGGTTGTGATGGATTAGCAGTGTCTAACAGGGCATGGGATGAGAAAGTGCTGGCATATGCACCAGGTATCTGCCATCGCTAGGCTATATCATGATGTCTGTATCTTTC
>NW_012147190.1:1276348-1290711 GCF_000956105.1 Propithecus coquereli | reverse complement strand
CTAGGACCTCTGAATTTCCATTTCAAGGTTTCAGCTGACACTGAGTCAGGTGTCCAGATCTCCTGCAATCAGCCTCGGCCAGTGCTCAGTCCATTTTGTGCTGCTATATCAGAATACCTGAGAGTGGTCTATTGAGTAAAAAAAGAAAGAGAAAGATTTCTTATAGTTCTGGAAGCTGGAAAGTCCAAGGTCAAGGGCATGCATCTGGCGAGGGCCTTCTTGCTGTGTCATCCCATGGTGGAAGGTGGAAGGGCAAGAGAGCACACATGAGAGAGATGGGGCTGCAGAACTCATCCTTTTTATCAGGAACCTACTCCCTTGATAAGAGCATTAATCAATTAATCACCTCTTAAAGGTCCCACTTCTCAACACTGTCTCACTGGTGATGAAGTTTCCAACACATGAATTTTGGAGGACACATTCAAACCACAGCATCCCAGAAGGCAAGGATGACATTCTGTAGACATGGCAGCCAAAGGGGAGGGCAAAATTTTCAGAGAAGAGAACGGAGGACTTGCCTGGACCTAAAAGGTATATAACACAATGTTTACAAAGGACTTGTCGGGAAGAACCATTAAATGTCACCTGAATTCTCTGCAAAATTCCAGAAGTTTTCCATAATCTTGCCTTTGGGGGATATAAGACAGGCTCCACAAGGCAAGAACAACCCAAGAATAGTGTGCTGCCACCTGGGGGAGATGAACCAAGCATGTGTTCCCAATTCAATAACAGAGACCCAGAGCTCCAAGAGAGAAGACACCATGCAGAATACACTCAGTGCAGGATCAGAAGCCTGAGGTGGCGGCTGGGAAACAGCATTGTTATGATCACTTCCTCAAGTTCAAGACTCATCTTCAAGAACAAAATTAATCCAGGAAGGGCAATCTCATGCAGCTTGGGAAGCTGCCCTGGCCCTTTGGCCCCCCGGCCCCCCAGGCCTCAGGATAGAACATTTTTCATGCCATTTGCCAACACCAAGAGCTCCCCTTGCACAGACGCCTCTCAGTTACACAAACAATTTTTGTGGGAACATCCAGTAATCTCTGGTTTTGTTTATGGAAGCTCTTCAATATGAAGGAGGCTTAAGCCCTTAATGAGAGCTGAGGAAACAGCTGCTTTATCTCTCCTCAGGACACCGGAGTCTGGAAAGGAGCGTTATGCCCGTTACTTAGCCACAACCATCATATGAGGTGACTGTGTCACCTGTCTGTCACAGCTCCTCACCAAACACCTCCTCCTAGCCCTCGGGTAATGGCGGTGACAGAAAGAGATGGCTGCATGAAGGTTGGCACATCATGGCTACTCCCAGGAGAGCAAACGGGGCACGCGTGTGAAAAGGTAAGATTCCTGGGAGCCTATTTGTTTGGTTGAGGCTGAGCCGCTGGGGGTTAATATTCCTCAAAGTGTAGTCCGAGGATCATGGCTTTCCATGGCCTACCAGGTTAGATCTGACCCCTGCCTACCTCTCCGACCTCATCTTGTGGCTGGCTTTATTCCAGTTCCAATCTCCTTTCTGTTCACGGATTTTGGCAATCCCTCCGAATCTTTGCCTAGAACCCTCCTCCCCAGCTCTTCACATTCCTGTCATTCAAAAATCAACTCAAATGTCATTTCTTCACTTAGGCTTCCCTGGACACCCCCCTCTCCCATGCATAAAGTAGTCTCTTACCCTTCCCTGCAGGCCATTCTTCAACCCATCACCTGCTTCCTCGTCCTTCTTCCAATGTGGAATGATCTTCTTTATTCATCTGTTTGTTTCTTTATCTTCTGCACTGGAATGTAAACTCTTTCAGGGTAAGGACACATCTACCTTATTAACATCGGAACTTCACGGTCCCCAGCGGTGCCTGGCACATAGAGCAATCTCAGTAAATATTTGTTGAATACATAAATCAACTATCTGGAGTCCTCCAAACCCACTAAATCGTATCCTCTGAGAGCAGTGCCTGGAAACTGCATATTTCCCAGGTGCCTCAGATGGTTTGTACACACCCTGGGGAGGGAAAAGAATTGCACCATTTTTACCTGCCTCATCAAAAGCCCTCCTTTCCCTCTTTTCTTCAACCTAAAGCCTCTATCCTTCCCAAGAATATGAGGCAAATTAGAGGGAACCTAAGGCTCCTCCAGTTTGGTGGCTCAGTTTGCTCTTCCTGTGACTGTTCATTGAGCAATGACGTTTTAGGGGTGTGAGCTAATGCGCTCCATGAGGATGAGAACCACATGGGTCTTCTTCACTGCTTATCGTGGCATGCAGCACAGTGCCTGCTATATAGAGGGCCCACAATAAATGGTGGTTAAATCAATCAATGAACAAATGAATAGACACTGACATGAGTACCAGGCAATGTGCTAGACACTTAATACGGTAAGTGTGCATATAACTGTAAGTTGCTCAAAGTTGGGAGAAAAAACAAAAGTGAAAATTTATAATTAGAACATAAAATATATATACAAGGTGCTGTGGGCTTCACAGTGAAGGTAAAATTGAGCTACATATTGTTTTATTTCCTCTGCATCCCCTGGGTAAGTCTGATAACCTCTTGTATCAATTATCTGTAAGTAAAATAGTTTAATTTTCTTAAAAGCTAATAGGAATAGCAGTTTGTTTTTTTGTTCCATCATTTTCTTAATAACCATAAAAGTGAGCCTCTCTGGGCCTCAGTTTCCTGCTTTGTACCAACCTCACAGGGCTGTCAAAAGAATTAGATAAATTAATACACACAAAAAGCTTGGCTCAGGACCTGAGAAATAGTAAGCACTCAAAAGATATTATTATCATATCTTTTTAACACCCTCTAAACTCCATATCCAGCCCTCTCTTCACGCACATTGAAAATGCATTTTTACAAATTTATTTTAGCAATCGCTAATGCAAAAGAGCATATCAGTCCCAGTCTTTGCCCACGTTAATTCAAATCCCAGGTTAGTGGAGTCTGAAATTAATTGGCTTTCTTCTCCTTGTGACATTATAATTTAGAATGTAAGTCTTTTCTACCCAGATGGGAGAGGAATTTCACTGTTACATCACAGAGAATGGTATCCCCATGGCTGCTAAAGATTTTTTTAAAAAAATCTATTTTGATAAAATAATATAGGCAAACCAAGATCTTTTGTTGTGTGAAGCTTTGACTTCCGTAAGAAGGAAGTCTCAAATGGGTATGTTATTGTCCATACCTTGGAGAGGCTTTGAATCCCATGAAATGAAGACTGGAGAGGGGAGAGAGTGAGGTTTGTTAATAACTCTCCATTAGCTGGTAAATTCCTGGACTTTGTGGTCACAGAAACCACACACCCTTGGCTTGCCCAGGGCATACCCAGTTTATGCCCATCATTGCTGTTTAATTAATAGCAGCGCTTTCTTGTATTCTCCAAAATTGCCCCAGTTTGGATAACAAATTATGTTGATGCCAAACGCATGGCTCTTCCTGTCTCCCCAGCAGAGAAGCCAAGGCCCATCCTGGAGTATTAAATGATGAAAATTACATTTACACAGCCATGGATATATAGTGGGCACTGTGTTGATTACCCACCATGCATTATTTCATTCATTCTTCCCAACAGGGCTCAGATAAGATTTTTACAGAACATGGAAGAGACTATAATGGACCCCCTCAACTATCTTCAACATAAAACAACCTTTCATGCTAAATTAAAGTTTTGTATGCATTTTGAGAAATAGCTTCTTTCTAGATGTGTCATTATAACATTTCAAATTCATTCATCAAAGTTGAATTTTTCACATTTTTTTTCCCTTTCTTACTGGGACTTGAAATATATACTTGGTCCGCTGTGCTCATGAATCTAGAATTGCTCCCAATAACCCAGTAAGGTAGATGTGATTATGCCCATTTTACAGATGAGACAGCTGAGGTTTGGAGGAATCACCCCACTGTCTCACCCTATCTCCTTGGTCTTAAAACACCATGTTTAGTCCCTCTCACATTTTAATATTTCTGGAATAAAGATAATCTCACAACAGAAGTACATTTTTAGTGTATTTCTCCCTTGACCCATTATGACTTTAATAATGTATTAATGTCATGCACCTGATGGTTTCTTAGGCTCCAGGACATATGAAGAACAGCAGAGCTGACATTCAAACCTGTTCCATTTGAGTCCTTATCCTTAACCCCTGTGCCACACTGCCCTTAATGGATTTTTATTAAATGTCATTATAAATAAAGAGCAAATATTTTGGCAAAACCGAGCTGGCCGTGCATGGCAGTTCACCAAGCAGAAGAATTCCCACCTCTGCAGTTTCCAGTCTTTCAATATCTGTCCAATAGTCTTTGAGAACTAGGGGGTGAGGGTGGAGTGTGAGAAGGTAGCAGCACCAAAAGGATGAGGAGACGTGGGGGAAAAGCCAGGCATCGGGGCGAGGGTCCCCTAATTAAGTTTTCTGACCTTATATTTTACAGAGAACAGACACTGCAAATACCTAGTAGATTAACTAGGTCCTCCCTGACTTTGACCTTGCTTCACCGTTCTGTGCCTCAGTTTCGTCATCTGTAAAATAGATATGATAAGAGTTGTTGAGAGCATTAGAGAAAATGTTACATGCAAAGCTCTCAGAACAGTGCCTGGCATACCTTAAGTCCTCAAGAAGTGTCACCCATTGTTATCAGTGATGTCTTCAACCTGATGTGGGGCCAATGCCCACTCCCCCACCCCCCCACACACACAATCCCCAGCCATGTTGATTTTCTTCCAGTTCTTCTAACAAGCCAAGCTCTTTATGTCTTCAGAGTCTTCACACATGGTGTTCCTTCTTTCTGGCATGCTGTTCCTCCCTTCTTTGAAGGGCCAATGCATACTCATGCTTGAGCCTTAGCTAAATTGTCACCTCTTCAGAGAAAGCTTCCCTGATCCTCTTCAAAAGACCATCTCATTCTGTCTCTTTCTAGTGTATTTCTTGGCTTATTTCCTTCCCAGCCCTCATCGAAATCTAAAATGGTCTTATTCATTTGTTAGTTCATGTACTTACAACCTGCCGCCACCACCCTTGGAATAGACACTGTCACGCTATTCTTGTGTCCCCGCACCCATCACAGTGCCTGGCATGATAGATGCTCAATAAAGATTTGTTGAATTGCGTTTCCTAAACTCAATAAATGAAAACTTCAGAATCTAAATCCAGGTCAGGTTGTAGCCAGAGGCCCCACATGGAAAGGGAAATGGTTTGTCTTATAAATGGTTTTCTCTCCCACAGGAGCCTCCATCCCCATCAAGAGCTCTGAGCCTGTGACTCAGCATTCCATCCCAGCTTCCGACTCCCATTTATCTCCTAGCTCGTGTGCCTGAGAGCAGGGTTAGATTTTCATGCTCACGTATTGACAATTTTGGTTTATTTCTGACACCCTTGGGGGAAATAGGAGCCTTCCCAGGTCCTTTTGCTTGGAAAGCAATGAAATCTACCTCACGTAGCCCTTATTACCTGTGCTGTTTGGGGAGCAAGAGTTTCATTGCAGCCATCACTACATTGCTTCCTGAATCAAACATTTTCAAACCAGACGCCTGTGGGATTTGGAGAACTCGAGTCAAGTTGAGATTTTTCCTGTCCTTGACAGAGACAGAGTACAGGGTTATCAACTTCCCTGCACATTAGAGTCACCTATAGATCTTAGTTAAAAATGCACATTCCAAGCATCCTACCCCCTGAGAGTCTGAATCAATGGAACTTCTATTACAGTCATATTTATTCAGAGTATCTTTTATAACTGCTTAAGTGCTGGGACAAGCAGCTTCACATACATTATTTGGTTTAATCCAACTAACAATCCTGTGATGTACATACCACTTTTACCCCTCTTCATAGATAAAGAAACTGGGGATCAGAGAAGTGAAGTACTTCTCCCAAGGTCCTACAGCTCATAAGGTGAGCTCCAAAGTCTTGCTACTCAAAGGGTGGTCCATGGACTGGCAGCTTCAACATCCCCTGGAAGTTTGTAGGAAATGCAGACTCTTGGGCCCCATCTCAGACCTCTTGAATCTGAATCTGCATTTTAGCAAGATCCTCAACTGAGTAATGTGCACGTTGAAGTTCAAGAGCACTACTCACTCTAGTTTACTTGACTCAAAGCTGGAGCTCTTTTTCTCTATTTTTTTTTTTTTTTTGTAGTTTTCAAACATGAGTTCCTATAGGAATCACCTGAGATCCTTATTTAGTTATCCAGACTCCTCCTCCAGAAGCTCTGGAGTAGGTCTGGGCTGAGGCCCAAGAATCTGTATGTTTTATCCAACAGTCCAGACGGTTCTGTTGTGGGTAGTCTAACGGTCACACTTTGAGAAACAATATAGAAAATGCATTGGCCTCACGTTCCCTGTCTGTTGAGGGTGGTATAGGATATTTTTCAAATGAGCTTCAAGCTTGTAAAGACTCTGCTTTTAAAAACCAGTTTCCATATTTGTGATGGGTGGGAGGAAGAATCCTCAAAACACTGAAACTTGGAGGTGGAGAAATTTTAGAGATCACAATGTCAAAGCCCTTTCTTTTCCAGGTGAGAAAATTGAGGTTCAGGGGTGACAGGTAACTTGTCCATGATCACGTGGCTAATTGGTGGCAGAGCTAACCCAGAATCCAGAATTCCTATTCTTTCTACTAAAACGCGTCACCAAACACAAAGCTGAGCAGCAGCGGCAGAAGCACCACAGCTGACAAGTACAAAGTTCTTGCCACAATTCTAAGTGCTTTACATATTACCTCATTTAAATCTCACAACAGCCCATAAGGTAGGTACTATTAACCCCATTATACTAAAGAGGAAACTGAGGCACAGAGAAGTAAGTCACTTGCTCAACTAGTAAGTGGTAGAGCCAGAATTCAAACTCGGGAGGTCTGGCTTTAGGGTTCAGATTCTTTAGGCACTTAGTGAGCAAAGAAGGAAAGAGTGGATGAATGAATGAATTAATTAAATATCAAATGACTGCCAACTGTTCTGGAACCCTCTGTCTGTTTTTTACCTTCTCTTTGTCTCCAAATGGGTTAAAGTGGAAATGCACCATACCCCTGTTCACATCTAATTAAAGGTATTGGAGTTGGAATCAGATAGACTAGAATTCAAACTCAGCTTTGAATGAGCTTTGAATGAGTTATACAGCCCATTAGCTGTATATAATAACTTTAGGAGAGTCACAAAATCTACTTAAACCTTAGTTTTCTTATATGTAAAACAGAAGTAATAATAGAGTTGTTGTAATAAAAATAAGACATTGCTATTAAAGTGCATTATTATTTTAAGCATGGACACATATTTTTACAGCCATGCAAAATGAGCTTGCAGTTGTTCTAATAGGCTTAGAGCCCCCTGAGGGCAAGGGACGGTTCCTGGAACTTCCTTATCGTGGCAATCCCCAACTGGATGTATTAATGAGCTCTCGCCCACTGATAGGGATCAGCCTCCTCATGGTTACTGTGTTCACACACCAAGGGAGGGAAAAAACTCTTCTTCAAGGCATAGTTTCCCTGACCCGTCCCTCACCCAGTTTCTCCTTTTACAGAGAAAATGCAGGAATATGCAGAGAAGCTTCTCCCCACAGCAGAACACGAACTTAGCTTAGAGAAAAGTTACCTTGAAATGTGACTGGGTAAGTCATCACCAGCAGACTTTGCCCACCCTGGTTTGTGACCTTGGGCAAATCGCTTATTCTCTCTGGGTCTCTGTTTCTCTCCCTGTAGAATAAGTAGGACAGTTGCTCAGGTCTCTGAGGGCTCTTGCCAGCATTAACATTCTAACTCTTTGAGTCCTTATTTGGTGATTCTCAACTTCCTCACCCTCCCCTCACAAGTTTCACTGTGGGGCATTGATGAGGAATGACAAGGGTCTCATCAAATGGGAGGTGCATAAAAATAATTAAATATTATAGCATCTATTAATATAAAACCATTGGTGCTCCTATACATCGGGTGCTTACTACACGTCACCCACTGTGTCTGTGCTTGCACACGTAACCTTCACAGCAACCCTAGGAGGTGGGTTTCATTGCCCTGACCTTATAGGTGAGGAAACTAAGCTCAGAGAGTTTAAGATACATGCCCAAGGTCACACAGGTAGTAAGGGGCATAGGTGGAATTTGAATCTAGTTTTTTTGTGATCCAGGATGCATTACTGGTTTAAAAAATAAAAGCAAAATGGTAAATAATATACTACAATTTATCTAGGAAAGGGGAGGTGGTGAGCGGAACTTACACAACCACAGGAAACGTTGTGTATCTACATCTACCCAAGATCAAATCTATGGAAAGATACATTGTAAAATTTTTAAGTGTTTACTTATAGCAAGAGGGAGGGAATTGTGTGGCGATGGAAGAGACTTCCTTTAGTGTATCTTGTTTTAAAAAAGTACTTCCTAAAAATTCAGAGTTAAATGAAACAGAACTGAAATGTGTAACTAGTCACGACATTACCACACAGAGAGGAACTACTCAAAGTGGGTTTAAAGCACGATTATTTGGCTGTACATCACTACTAGGATATATACTAAGGTAAAAAGGAATTGGAAAGAACAGATTTTTTTAAGTAGCTATGTTAGTGGTGGTGGTATTGTTATTCTGAGACTGTTGTGAGTGTACAGTGAGATAAATGCATAATTTTGTGGGTATCATTGAAAACCAGGAATTTCAACACGGGAGAAAGGAAATACAGATGTAAGATAGATGACAATAGTTAAAAACCCTGTAATGCCGAATTTGAATAAAAACTATCTGTACGATACGTATCAGTATGATACATATTTTCTCGTTCTGTACACAGGAAAAGCCCAGAAACAACAATCCAGAAGCGCTGAGCGCTCCTTGTGCCTAGATTGTTATCTCTAAATATCATTTCTCAATAAGAAAAACCAGGGCCCCTTGGAAAAATGACTCATTTCATGTCTGGGGCAGGAAATGCACAAAAGAAGACTGGAGAATTTGTTATACCAGAAAACAAGGAAGCTATCAAAGATGACTAGGATTATGTCAAATGGACTCAGGGGCCAACTTGAAGAGACTCTCACTGGCCAAAGATGGGATAACTCGAGCATTAATAACTTGTAAATCACATCTGGTATGTTTAAATCCGTGATATTTAAAAACATTCATTAGTCATCCTTAGTGGTTACTGCAAAACCAACACATTATTTATAAATCTGGTAAAAACAAAAAAAGAAAGGTAAAGAATTGAATATTAATCATGCTTTTCTGTAAGTACTATGCCTCAGCATAACCAAATCATTGATGAGGGAAAGTTTCTCTGTATAGAAATATTCCAGATAGCAAAAAAAAGATGGAATATAGAGTTAGTCTATCACCATTTTGGAATCCCTAATGAATTAATGCATCTAAGCAATGATCAATGACTGCTGATATTGCAGAGAGGGACAATCAGACACTGTGTACCTTCTGCTAGAAGAACAGAGCACCACCAATGAAGTAGCCTTGCCAAAAAAAAAAAAAACCCTGATTATGAATTTAATCAAAATTCAACATCCATCTACCAAATTGACAGGAAGCACATTTAACAGGGAATCTGTTAAATGTCACCATAGAGATGCCATCAACAAGATTGAGGTGTGGGAAACTCTGCAGGTGAATCCACCCAGTTTTATCTGCAAAATACTTGCAAGGAAAAATGTTTTAAAGAGAAAGACAGAAGAAGAACTTATCAATTACAAGGAACTGAAGAGATATAGTAATCAATTGTAATGTATGGAGTTTATTTGGACTTTGATCCAAATGAATGAACAAAAACAAACAACAACCACTTTGTGTAAGACAATTAGGGAAAAGTGCACAACTATCTATTAATTTTTGATGATATCAAATAATCATATTGTAAAACATAATACATCATAATTACAAACATATTTGTAATTACTAAACGCGATAATGGTATTACTGTGCTTTTTCTTTCAAAAAGAGCCCCAATCTTTTAGAGAATCATACTAAAATATTAATATTTACATACGAAGTTATATGCTATCTAGAATCTGCTTCACAATAATACAGGGGAGAGAAGTTGGGGATACAGATGAAACTAGGTGGCCATGAGCTGATAATGGTTGCAGCTGATTGTGGGATTCATTACACTACTCTACTTTTAAATAACTTCGAAATTTTCTCCAATAAAAAAGGTAAAAACAAAACTCTCATAATTATGCTCATGGAGAATCCTATATGCATGCCCTTGTTTTTGTGGCTCCTGTGTCCTGGGGAGTTGACAATGATTCACGGGCTGCTCTGGGACAGCATAGGCCAAGTAAAGAATCCCTGCAATCCCCTCCTGCACCGTGTTCACAACCATTGATCCCCAGAGCCATCGCCTCACTCCTCCCCAGGGGGATAGCAGCACAAAGTGAGAGGCTAAAGAGGAAGTTCCAAAATCATATTCTCAGCTGCAGAAATCAATATTCCTCTTCAGAGCCTGAGGTGGGAGAAGGTGCCGGCTCCTGGCCCGAGCTGCCGCTCTCAGGGCTGAAAGCAAGTTGTGTTGGCCTCACTTTCTTTGCCTTGCCTTGCGAGTGCCACAAATTGCCTTCCAGGCTCAGACCCCTGCAGGGTGGTCCAGATTATAGATTTCCACCGGCTCCCAGGGCAGGAGGGGCTGACAGAAGAGGAACTGTCCACCGGTTTAGGGTCATTTCTTTGCCAGAGTCTTGACAGGACTCCTCAGAGTTTTGTCTAACTCTATATCCATCACCATCTCTCCCGGAAAATCTGATCTCCAGTTTCGGGATTCCCAGCTGTCTCGGAAAAAGTATTACCTTGAAAACAACGGGGAGGAATATTACACCAATGTAAAAAATCAGAGGGTCTGGGGCGTGGCAAGGGCTCTCAGGAATTGGATATCCATGAGTTTACAATACACGGGTAGAGGATCTTTAATCTGAAAATCTGAAATCCAAATGCTCCAAAATCCAAAACTTTTTGAGCACCAACAGGGAGCTCAAATGTTGTGCTCAAAGGAGCATTTTATATTTTGGATTTTGGGATTAGGGATGCTCAGTGAGTAGGTGTAATACAAATGCAGTTGATTGACCCTTGAACAACATGGGCTTGAATGGCATGGGTCCAACTATACATGGGCTTTTTTCAACCAAATGCACATTGAAAATACAGTATTCACAGACACAAAATCCATGTGTATGGAGGGCTGACTTTTTGTATATGTGGATTCCTCAAGACCAACTGTGGAACTTGAGTATGTCCTATTTCAGTCTGGGGCTTGGTGGGCAGAGAGGGGGTGAGGGATACTCAGTCGTACTAATCAGCTGTTCTTAAATTGTCTCCTGATGGCTTGTCCTAGCAAAGGCTCCCGGCTGCCCCACCCTGCCCCGTTATTCCAGACACTGCGTCCTCCCAGGGGCTGCCTCATGGACCAGATGTCAGGTTGTCAGATGACTAGTCAGTAGCTCCTTAGTGAAGAAACTCACAGTCCAGGATCCCAGTTTTGGGACCATTGGCAGAGTGGACTTGGATACTGACTTCCCCAGGTCCAAAAGCTATTTTTAAATGTTCATATTCCGGGTGACCAGCACCTGGTTTATATTCCTGCCTCAGTTCCTTCCTGGGGAGTAGAAAGAGCCTGGGACTGGGAATACGACAACCGTTCTAGCCCTGGTCCTGCTGTAAACCTGCTGTTAACCAGCTGTGGGCCTGGGAAGTAACCTCACCAGAGCCCAGTTTTCTTACTTGTAAAATGATTAGATTCAAATTTATGCTAAGGTTGCTTCTAGTTCTAAGTACTCTATGGCCTTGCTACTCAAAGCCATGCCCACACGCCAGCAGCAGCGGCATCCCTTGAGTCCTTGTCAGAAATGCAGAACCTCGGGCCCTGCCACAGACTTCCAGAAGGATCTACATCTTTCCAAAGCACACAGAGGATTCCCAGACACCTCAAGCTTTAAGAAACACTGTTCTATTTAACAGCTTATTTAACAGCTGGGCTGAATTCCCCCTCCTTCTGGAAAAGTGCTTTTGAATTTGGACAAGAACTGCTTCTACCTAGGAGATTAATGTCACCCAGAGAAGGAGGAAGGACAGTTTTTTTAACAGGGTTGAACCCAAGGAACCTCTAAACAAGATTCTTTCTCACCTTCCTTTCTACCATCCTTTCCTTCTCTTTATTCCTTCTTTCCTTTCTTTTATTTCTTCCTTCTTTCTTTTCCACTAGGAAAATGGAGAGGGAAAAGAAAGGTCCTATCATTTTCCAGCAAAAGAATTGTTCTGCTCCTGTGTCCCCAAGGGCCTTTGTCCCCTCTGGGATAAGCACTGTGTGTGGCCTGAGATTGCAGCCCCCAGGATGAAGGAAGCCACCCAGCCGAGGGGGAGAAGGGGCCCCGGAGTGGGAGAAAGAGAAGCCACAGGCAGAGCAGGGCTGATAGGGCTCCGCAGGGAGCCAGCCCCACTGAGCACTTCTAAAAACAAACACTTTGGATTGCTTTTCCTCTACTCTTGCCAAAATTTCCCTTCTGGGAATGGAGCCACTGGACTCTCTGTTGCCCCTACCCTTAGGCAGCCACAGGGGAGATTCAGAGACCACAGCTCCCCCCTGCTGCACGCCGCTGGTGTGGCCCAGCCCTTGACGGGAGATTAACGTCCACTTGTCTTATGCAAAGTCAAAAATTAACACAGGAGCATTCCCAGTCCTCTCCCTATCGGCACAAAAGGATTCTGGCCTCGCCTGCTTAGTGTTTTCTCCCTCCACACCCTTTCAGGGAGGCTTCTGCCAACGCTAGACAGGGTTTTTGGCCAGTGGACATGGCAGGAAAAGGAAAAGGGGAAAAAAGGTCCAAGGTCTAGTGATTATGAATGAAGGCGTCATTTTTAGGTGAGTTTTAAAAAGAGAGCATGAGAATAGTTAAATGATGTGAGGGTTGTTGATGGGAGAGAAATCAATGGATAAAGTGTCCTTACAAACTAGTGGTTCTCAGACCGTACTCTGAGCCGGCAGCATCGGCATGGTTTGGGCACTTGCAAATTCTCAGACCCCATCCCAGACCTACTGAGTCAGATGCCCTGGAGATGGGACCCAGCAATCTCTTAACATGCCTTCCAGGTGATTCTGATGCCTGCTAACAATTGGAAACTGTTGTTATAAAGTGTTATTTCCACAGTGAATAGAAATTGGAGGTAAAATTAGAGTTCTTTCGAAACAATTGCACTCTTCCTGTGGCCACACACTTTGGCCCTGAGACTGGAAGCCGCGGATCACCAACGTGACAGAGTCGCACTTTTCCTGCTGGAGTTCATCGCTCAGAAGCGAGGTCTGACACCACGGATCTTCATTCCAAGATACTGCCTTGCTCCTGTGCGGAATCCCTGAGCAGGCAGCGCAGCCGCTTGGAAAACAAACCACAGGATGCATATAAAGTCAAAGGACCAGTCTTTCACCCTGGGGGTCTGTGCTCAAGAACTGATGCTCGCAAAGCCCTGTTTTCACGCACGTTTAGCTTCCGCTGCAGACCGCAGTCCTACCTGAAACTTTAGCCAGAACTGGGCAGAGGCTGGAAGGCAGGGGAGAAAACAGACATTCTTGTGATCCAAGTTTTCTGAGGTCCCCCTACGCTAGAAATACAGCGAGGTTTCCATCCTAACCCAGGTATTTCACTGTTTTTGCTCCGCCTTCTTCAGAGAGGGCCTCAGCACCCAAGTCTCCCTCTAGTGTCTCACGTGCTGCTCATAAATCAGGTTGGCAATTACCACATGTCACCCATCCCACACAGGGACCTTTTGCTGGGCACCCACTACTCAGTAAGTTCAGACTCATGGAACACAGATATATAAATAGGCAATTTTACTACAAGGGGATTTCTTTAAACCTGTTTTTTAATAAATAAATAATAAATAAGATATGCACGTGGTTTAAAAAATGAGTATAATGGATATATGAAACAAAAAGTAACCCTGTCTTCTCTCACTCTTGACTTTCCATTCCCCAATTTTTTGATAGTCTTTCTAGTAATGTTTTATACATAGACTAGCATGTGTATTGTTTTAGTCACACAAATGGGACCAATTAATACATACTATTCTGCACTTCGCTTTCCTCGAGTAATAGCTTAGAAATAGTTCAGCTGAAGTTTTTTATGACTCCATAATAGTCCATCTTAAGGATGTGCCATAATGGGAATAATTCTCCCAATTACGACCCTTTCCTGTTTTTCCCTTTCACAAACAGTGTTGCAATGAACATTCTTGTATGCCGAATCTGATGTACTTCTGTGAATGTATCTGTGGATTAAACTCCCGCCCATGGATCAAAGGGTACATGCATTTACCATTATAATTGAATTGCCAAAATGTACAACTAAAACATTATATCCAGTTATCTGCACATTGACTTTGAATGACAGTCCTCATGTCCTCACTCAATACTGAGTACAGC
>NW_012147190.1:1254742-1276208 GCF_000956105.1 Propithecus coquereli | reverse complement strand
TTTGGTATTCACAAGGGTCCTGGAACCAGTCCCCCACAGATACTGAGGAACGACTGTATTACCAAACTTTTTACATTTTTGCCAATCTGATAGGCGAAAAATGGCACCTTGTTGTTTGGATTTGCATAGCTTTAATTTGAGGAAAGTTGAACATCTTTTCATACATTTATTGGATATTTGCTTTTGTTTTCCTGAGAACCACCTTTCATATCCTTTGCCCATTTTTCGGTTGGCCCGTTCATATTTATTCTTATTGATTTGTATGAGCTCTTTGAAAAATAAGGAAATTATCTCTTTGTCTCTTGTGTGTGTTGCTAATATTGTGTACCACTTTATCATTTGTCTCTTGACTGTGGAATTTGCTTCCATTTTAATTTTTATGTAGTCGATTTATTAATATTTTGCTTTATGGAGACTGGTAGGATAGGGAAAGAATAGGCAATGAGGTTACCCACTTCAGATGGCATTTTCTTGCCCTGTTTGTCCTTTCTGAACCCAGAGACTTAGCAATGACACAAGGCTGAAACAGGATGGGTGGAAGGTTGTGTTGGTCCACCCGCTCCAAGTGCTACGACGGGTGCTGAGTCAGCTACTCCCATGGACCAGAACGACACCTCTTTTCGCTCCCCACATTTAGTGCAAGGACAGCCTGTTGGCCCACTCTCCTTTACCCTTGTGGAGAATTATCTTTCTGGGGCCTCATCATTCTTCCTACAATCTGACCTTGGTGAGGCACTACAGGCCTCATAACTACGAACTGAATCTGCAAGAGATTTAAGTTGGTATTCTTATCTTTATCCTCCCAGAGGGCCACTGTGCTCCTAAAATATAGGTGCAAATAGCTCATCCATCTCTCCTCAGCAGAAACAAAGGCCCTTTCTTACTAACAGAGGAGTAAGTAATGACCCCGATTCAACCAAAATATCCTGATACAAAATTAATGAATCAATTCATCACCCCTTAAACCATCCAGAGAAATATATCAACTTCCCTGGATCTTTTATTGGCGGTATTTCAAAAAGTAGAAAATGGGCAATAATGAACATTGATGTTCTGTGGGAAATGACGCTGTGGGCGGGGTAGAAGGGGGGTGGGCACATCCACCCTGTCCGAGGGTCTGCCTCTGCCTAGGGTCAGCTCCTCCTAAACTGCCCTTCACTGTCCAGCCTAGCCTGCCTCTAAAAATGCTATTTTAATTTGATTTTTAAAACCACTTTCATGGGAGTAGCTGTCAAGGAGAGGATGCACCAGTCACCACAGCTGTTTGGAATCACAGATGGTTTGTCAGAACAGGGGTGGTGACTTGCAAGCTCTGTCTATTATACTGTTCCTGGGGGAGTGGGAGGAAGCGATGCAAAGAGTTATCTAAAGTGAAGAGTTGACATAACGCATATCCTACTGTAACCCATAGATGCCTGGCCCCAGGGAATGGGTATGAATTTTGCTTCCCAGCTCAGTGAGAAAGAACATCACATTTCTTCCAGTCCAATAAATCTAACTCTTAAGCTCTCACTCACCAGGTTGGTGGGAAATTCAATCTCAGTCATGATTTTGAGAGCCCTTCTACCCGCTAAATTCACATGAGAATCCAGGATCTCATTTGGAGGTTGGGTAACGGCAGAAAGTTCTTCTTGAGTGAGTTCACTGCTGACGCCGATTGTTGAAACCCACAGCCCCTTGGATCATGCTGCTCACCCCTGAAGCCTGCTGGGTCTTTTCTGAAAGCCACGATCCAGCTGTTCTCAGAGATCTCACAAACTTTTGAGGATACTGAGTGGGGGTGGAGCATAGAGCCCTGTCAAATACAGAACTTGCTCAGACCCCTGCCACATACCCGGTTGTGGGGGTTTTAAAATATGCCTGCAAATTCTTTGACATTCCTCCCATCAAAAACTGCAGGCTAATTCCTCTCCCTTTGAATACGGGCTAGCCTGGGTGTGATGGGCTGAACTGTGCCCCCACCCAAATTAATTGTTGAAGTCCTAACCCCCAGTACCTCAGAACGTGACTGTATTTGGAGATAAGGCCTTTATAGAGGTGGGTAAGTTAAAATAAGGCCATTAGGGTGAGCCCCTAATGCAATGTAACTCGTGTACTTGTAAGAAGAGGAGATTAGGACACAGACATACACAGAGGGAAGACCCTGTGCAGACAAAGGGAAAAGCTGTTCATCCAAAAGCCAAGGGGAGAAGCCTCAGAAGAAACCAACCCTGCTAATGCCTTGATCTCAGACTTCCAGCCTCCAGAACAGAACATAAATTTCTGTTGTTTAAGCCACCCACGCTAAGGTACTTTGTTATGGCAGCCAGAGCAAACTAATGCCCTTGGCGACTCACTTCTACAGAATAGAATGCGCTCAAAGTAATGCTGCCTGACTTCTCAGGTTCAGGTAACATGGCTTCTGTCTGATTCTCTCCCCAGATGCTCACCCCTGGAACGTCGCCACCACGCGGAGAGGAGGAGGCCAGGCCTTGTGGAGCGATGTAGGTGTTCTGGCCGGCAGCCCCAGCGAGGGCCCCCGCTGACAGCCAGCATTAATTGCGAGGCGCGCGTGAGTGAGCAAAGCATGGGAAGATTCCAGCCCCAGACTCCAGCTGCCCCAGCTGAGCGGAGAGAGAGAGACACGCCGTTCCTGCCGAATCCTGGCCAAACTGCCAATTCGTGAGCAAAATAAATGTTGTTGTTTTAAGCCGGGGCAGTTTTTAAAGCAGAAGTAGATAAAAGGAACACCAGTCTTGAGGTACCAACAGCTTCTTCTGTCTCTTTAACCTTAAGGAAAATTTCCTTTCTTCTTCTTCCCATTGGGAAAGATCCCATGTAATCTCCCCTCGATTTGTCTTCAGCTGTGCAATGATGGATTCTCTTTCTGGAGGGGAAGGGTGGGAGGAGGTTTATGCCAACCAGTGTTTCTTATTAATTCACACTAATGGAGTAATTTGAGGGTTCTCCAAATAACATTTTTATTTCGGGTGGAAGGTGAAATCTATCAGTAAGCAGGTCACCGCATTTTCATACGGTGCTGATCAGTCTGCGCAGGTCCCCTTTGGCCGCCTCTGCTCATGTTTAATGTCAGCCTTGAGTCTGCATTCAGCACTCTGCTACGGTCCCCCCCAAATAACTCAATTCTCGAAACACTGGAGATTAATGCAGACGTCATTGAAAGTTGAATTGTGGGGTGGAGAGAGGGTTACATCTGGAAAACATTCAGAGTCTACCGTAGATGTCACCACTTTCTCTTTCTATCCCCTCCCCGCAGGTGCCCTCGGTGAAATTCTACCTCCCTTTGCTAACACAGGACACCCACCCAGCATAATAAAAAAACCCTAGGCAGCCAATCAGGAACAGTTTATTGTTCCCGAAGCGTGCCCCAAAGGCTTTCAGCTCCTTCCAACACACTTCCAGTCTCATTTTCGTGTTGTTACTCATGTTTCTTGTTTCTGTTTCTTTCCCTTGGAGCTCAAGGAAGTTGGCAAGAGCCACCCTGTTTTCTCTTCTCTTTGCTGCTCTGAAGAATGCAACCATGGCAGCCCTCCTCCAATGTCCCCAGTGCCAAAGTCAACAATGAGGTGGAGAACTTAGGGCCAGTCACCCTGCGCATGGAGTCCCAATCTTGCTGTGGCAATGGCTTCATCTGCAAAAAGCATGCAGCACACAGCTCCAAAATAGCAATAAGCCAAAGCAAAGTGCAAGAGGAAATGCTCCCAGCATGCCTGTCATCATTTTCCTTGCTGGATAGAGGGTATTGGAGTCTAGTCCTCACTCTAGATGTGGCAAACTGCAGCAATCAAACCAATGGGTGGCACCAGAGGTGGCAGTTGGTGGAAATAAACCACCTCCCAGAGAGGCAGCAAGATGTAACAATCATAACAGGAACTCACTGCTACCATTTGTTGAGCACTTACTATGTGATAGACATCATTCCCAGTGCTCTATGCACTATCTCAATTAATATTCAGAACAACCTTATAAGGCAGGTACCATTATTCCTATTTCACAAATGACAAAACTGAGTCTCAGAGGCACTAAATGTCTTACCCATGACTACAGAGCCAATGAGGACAGGTGACTAATGACTGAATGAGGGCAGCACTCTTATCTCCTAGTCAGTATCAAAGGAATAGCGAAGGAATCTGGCCCAAGAAGCCCCTCCGCCATAAGAAGAGCTACCCTTTTGGAGCACTTATTGTGTGCTAACCCCTTGAGGTGAGGTCTCTGTTTTACCGCATGCATTGCCTTGTGAGGAGGGCGTGGTGGTCATCTTTATGGAACCAATGAAAATGTGTTCAATGGATGGTCATAGGGATGGAATCAAGAGTACAGGTAAGTTTGAGGGATCTGTGAGTCATTCACATAGGGTTGGCAGCTTGTTTTTAAGGTGTCCAGTTTTTCGGGGCCACTCTTCCACTTAATATTCAGCTAGCAATCATTTGAACCTCTCCCTCTCCACTTGCCCATACGTGGGTGAAGCATCTTCAGTTCCTTTCCTCTGTTTTAGTGACACCCCCTGAAGAAGGCTCACTGCTTTGTCCACATCCCTACAGGTTACTTCTTGCCATTTTAGACACTGGGGCTTTGCTTCTCCTGCTTTGCCTCAAGTCGAACATTCTAGAGCATTTAATGTATGACTCCAAAGTTGGCCTTCCCAAAGTTGACACCAAGTTCCATCCCCCTCAGTGGTGCATGAGCCAGGCTCACCTCATTGTGTGACCCTGGTGGCTGGTGGGGTGCCCCTGGCTGGCATTGTGTGAATGCAGCAACCCCCACGAGAGCGCCTGTCTTGTTAATACCACACGTACATCAGCACCAGTATTAACATCTTCAACAGGTGAAAAATGGATTGCTTTTTATTTCGTGTTGAAAATTAAATTTTTTACAATACAAAGCATGAAATAAGCTCAAGTCCAACACATAGCATCAGTTAGAGTGCACACAATCTTTGCGATGACAATGTTGAGGATTGTCAGGATGTAGGGCACAGAGGTGACCTTTATCATGCACTTGATAAGTACCATGTACTCTGATAAGGACCTTAGACACTTTAATTCCCACCCTGTGAGGTAGCTGTTGCTACTATGCTATTTACAGATCAGGAGGCAGAGGCACAGAGAGACAAAGTGACTTGCTCCAGGACTTACGGCTAATCAGGAACAGAGCCGGTACTGCCCTACCAAGGTGGTAGAGCATCCCATCGGGGTATGTGGGGGCATCTCAGTCCCCTTTCTGTCACTCATCTTGGTGAGACTTCAGGTATGTGATGTCCTCTCTCCAAGCTACAGCTACTCACCTTTAAAATGCTGGAAACTTGCATGGTCGTCATGAAGACCAAATGGGAAGGGAAGGAGGGAGCAATGAAGGGGAAGGCAGAGGAGAAAAGGCAGACAGAGGGAAGGGAAAGAGGAAGGAAGGTGGAAGCCCTTGATTAACAGTGTTGTGAGCTGTAACAATATCCAGCACCCTGATTATTCTCACTCAAGAAATGTCTTCAGGTGCACTAAATTCTGGGCGGGCCAGTCCACTGACCATGAATATGGAAACTAAGCCTGCTCACATCCCATTCCTGGGCACCCTCTCTGTAAAAAGAACAGAGTTGTTTACCCCTAAAGAGTCCATGGAGCTAAAGAATGTGTCACGTTGGAGGAAGTCTCCAGCGTTTACTCTCCTGACCCACCCTTTCTCCTGGCCCTGCCACCTGCCAAGCCCCAGGCAGACCAGTAACCCCCAGCGACACCTGCAGGCGGCGGGAAGCCCTGCAGCTGCTCAGGGTAGAGGCTCAGCACCCTGCGGTGGTAGATAGACCGTGGAAGCTGGGACAAGGTCTTTGGTTTTCTTTAGATTTTAAGGCTGGGGGAGAGTCTGTGTTTGTTAAACGATCTCATGCAATCAGGAAGTAGAATTCTCAGGGAACGTCCACTCTGTGGCCTGTTTTGTGAAATGCAGCAAGGAATTTGGCACTGTTCTCTCATGGACACCTTGAGGGCTGACCTTAATTTCAGGTGGAGTAGGTAGTAGCCCTTGTTTTATTTCTTTAACAGTAGTAGGAAGGCATTCCTTGTCACCCAACAAAATTCCTTCTTCCCCAAGCCTGTCAAGGAAGCTTGACTTGCTCTTGTGATCAACTAATCCTTTGGACTGGGCTCTGACTTCTTTCTGAAGACCACTTTGAAAATGCCAACCCAATGATAGAGACGCTCCATTGTCTCTGTCCCATGGTGGCTTTCCTTGTTCACTCCATGACCTGGGGGGCATCACCTTGACCCTCCATGACTCTGTTTTCTCAGCTCTGAAGTGGGGATAATGATGGCTGTAAAGATGAGCCGGCGCACCCCACATTAAGGGTACACCCCAATCAACGGGAGGTGGTGGTGGCGGCAGGAGAGCGGTGACTGCTGTCTCTACCAGAAGAGGTGAGGAAACATAAGACCACTCAGTACTTGGAAGGAAAGAAGATAGAAGACAAAAGTCACCAACTGGACCATTTTGCTGAAAGCTGATCCTGGTGACCACATGGCAAATAGAACAATGAGACCTGCCACCAACTCAGCACGAGTTAGGTTCCAGGCACCTGGCCTCAGACACCGAATTTGTTCTCTTTGAATCCTCATAAGACCTCAATGGAGTAGATTCCACTAATGGCTCCCACGTACAGTTGAGGACACTGAGGCTCAGAGAGTTAAGGCAACTTGCCTCAAAGTCATACAGCCAGGAGGCGACAGAGCCAGGACCCAAACCATCTCTGTCTGACCCCAAAGCCAAAGCGGTGAACTCGGAACCACCACCCTAGGAACCACGGAGGTTGCCAAGAAGCTTCGTTTCTGCCTCTTCCCTTGCCCAGAAGGAGGCTGGAGAAGGGTGGATTGGAGGGGTGCACTCAGCTCTGCTCTCTTCAGGGTCTGGGGATTGTAACCCTGCAGCGAGCAGACAAGCCCCAGCCAGGCAGGGCTAGATCTGAAGCCCCGCTATCTGCCTCATTTCATCAGGCTGCCAGCGGCCGAGCACAGGAAATTAAAAGCAGCTCGTAGATCACAGAGCGCGGCACCAAGTGATCTCAGACAGAATCCACCCCCTTCCCCCGCCCCCGCTTCTCCTTGTGCAAGAACATGGCTCTTCGCAGTCAGTTGCTGAACTTCTGCAGGGGGCCGGGCTGTCCTAGTGGCCGGCAACCCAGAGGCAAACAAGGAGGCCCTGCCCTCCGAGTGCTGGGAGTCTGGTAGGGTGGGCCCTACAGCTGCAGAAGTGTGTGTGTGTGTGTGTGTGTGTGTGTGTGTGTGTGCGCGCGCTCTGGAAGGAGACACAGGAAAGAGTGGTGGCCTCTGAGGACCCAACTTTTCTCTTCGTATCTTTTTGCATGCTTGAACTTTTTGCCCTGTGCTTATGTTAACTATTTTTACAAACGATACATATTTTAAATGAAATAGCATAAGGGTACACATAGAGAATAGACACCTAGCCCAACAGGAAGTGGGAAGTTAGATGTGAGTGCTCCCAGGCATGCTCTTGAGTGCTAAAGAACAAAATGAATTAACAGGTAACAAAAAAGGGAAGGGGATTCCAGGCAGAGGGCACAGCTGAAGCAAAGGCTAGGAGGTCTGGGGGTGTCAGGGAAATAGCCTGGTGGACGAAGGGGCAGGGCTGAACAGTAGAAGATAAGGAACTGTGTTCTCAACACCCCTCCTTTCCCCTCCATCTGCCAGCCACACCCTGCGGATGTAGGAAAGAAACAGGCAGTTATTCCAAGGTGGGTAAGTCCTGGGCTACACTTCAAATAGCTATTGAGCATCTTCTATGTACCAGACTCTGTCCATTACCTGGAATTCAGGGGAAATAAGACATAACTCTGTAAACAAACAAAAACCACAAAAACCCTATGAGTTTTATTGTGTTGGGTGCCTGGAGGACAGGGAAAGTGGACAAGAGAACATTCACAAGCATCTAACCCAGTGCCGATCACATACAGTCACTTCGCAAATATTTATTGAATGAAAGTTGACTAAACAAGCAATTACAGGATGTGATACATGCTATGACAGAAGCAAAAGTATGTTGTGGCTAACCATTTGGAAATCAGAGAACATCTTCAAAAAGGAGACGACATCTGAACCCTGCTTGCGCAGGAATGTGCCAGAAGTAAGAGAGAGGACCAGGGTTTCAAGAATGATCACTAGCACATGCAAAGGCTCTGAGGCATGGAAGAGTGTGGCCCATGGAGAAACAGGGAGTGGAGAAGGCATGCACATTTGGTGGGGGAATGGCAAGCGATGGGGTTGGAAAATGAAGTCTGGGGCCACATCCTTGAGGGATTTACGACGTACTAACAGTTGAGGAACAGTCAACCCTGTCTTCCAGGCTGGCTGTAGTGGTGGACAATTGCTGCGTCTATGTGTCTGTGCTTTCACAGCAGAAAGTAGAAGGCACCACTCTCCCACCTGATAACAGAGTAGATGAGAACAGAGTCTTTAGAATCAAGCAGAGCATGGGTTCAAATCCCAGCTCTGCCACCTTTTAACAGTGAGATGTTGGGCAAGTAACCGAACCTCTGTGTACCTCGATAGATTCATCTCAAAAACAGGCATTATAATATCCACCCCAGAGGAGTGCTATAAAGAATTAAATAAGGTAACATGTAGAAAATTCTTAATAGAGTGCCTGGCTTATAGTGAATAGCTTCCAACAGGGTTGTTTTGTTATTCTCATTACTGTAATGATTACTGTTGCTGTCATTCTGTGTGGAATAATGTTGCTTCTCATCCATCCCCTGCTGCCTACAAAGAAGGTTAACTGTGAGGCCCACCTTTTCCACACTGGTTGAAGGTTAACTGTGAGGCCTACCTTTTCCATACTGGTTATCTCAATAGAGCAAGTGGATTGAGATCAAGAATTTGATGGGAGGTGGGGATTACTCAGGTTGGAAGGAACCTCTAAGAGCACATGGCCCAACTATCCTCCTCAACTCACCTTGAGGCAGCCCAGAGACACCAACAGCTGCTTAGAGAAAGAGCTGGGGCTACCCTCTAAGCCTCCAGGCCCCTACCCGGTGCCCCTGCACGTACAGCTCATCACACCCCATTTAATCCTGTTGCCACGTAGACAAGGCCAAGATTAAAATCAACTTCAAACACCAACCTCCCAAAGCTAAGTCCCCTGGAAGACTAAACGCCTGGGCTTGCCCTCCTCAGGGCTTGGTTTGCTTTCCTTACACTCTCTCTGCAGCCTCCACAGGCTGAGAATAGATGCTGCCCTGGGGCCCTCAAGGAGGAGATGAGAGGCCCCCACCCCCAGCCAGTGTCAGCTTACAGTGGGAACAAGGCCTGGGGACACAGCCAGGGCCAGGATGACACAGAATGTTGTTGCTTCCTCAGGCTCTCATCCCCAGCAGAGGTTGGGATCACACTGGGGACGCCTCACCATGGCACGGGAGTGTTTCTCACCAGCAGGCCCCAGCCAGTCGCTCTGGAGTCAGCCCCTTCTCTGGCAGTAGCTTCAGGCTCCCGCAGTTTCCCAGAATCCCCCTCTGTCCGGGGTCACGGCTCCCCTCTGGAGGGAAGCTCAAGTGGAGACCCTCAGCGGGATAGCTCGGTGTTCTCTGGAGCTCCCCTGCAGCTCTCCTAGCTCTCCGCTGAGGGCTCTAGTGGGAGGAATCCAGTCGCCTGAACAAGCCAAGCCAAGCACTCCTCTGACAGTCTGCACTCCCCTGGGGACTAAGAGGGCCTGCCATACTCACAATCAAATTTTAAAAATTCTTTATGCAAAAGAGGTTACTATCTCTACTGTGGCTCTCCACCCACAGCTGTCCTGACTGTGGGTGAGGTGCCTGACCCATACGGAGCCAGGATGTGGGCAAACGTGGCAGCCAGTGGTCCAGCCGGAGGGACTCGCCTGTGCAGGCTGGTGACCGACCCACTGGACCAACCAGATCCCCTCTCGTACCTTACTTTATCCTCCAAATACATGTTGGGGCCTTCCGTGTGCCAAGCACTACGCTAGTCTGCAGTGATAAACAGCTTTGCCATCCCAGATCCTTTTGCTCCTAATAGGCATTCAATGTATGACTCAGCCCCTTATTAGCAACTAGATTAGCTGTCGGGATTTTGTTGTGATACATACACAACTCTCACTTGTAAGGTAACCGCTACTGGAAATAAACCAATGAATTTATTAGGGTCCTCAAATTCAAAGAATAGGCCCAATCTGGCCTAAGGAAAAACAGGAATTTACTGGCTTCTATCTACAGGACTACAGTTGTTCTCAGGAAACCAAGTGATGATATTCTCTCTCCTCTTCTCCTTCCTCCCGCATCCCATCTCACCCCATATCTTAGATCTTCTTCAAAGTGTTCTTCTGCCTCTCTCCATGTGTTGGACTCATTCTTCCCTAACATAGAAGAGCTTTATCCACACAGCAGGAGACCTGGCCTAGGCAGCTCAGGCTTTATCAACTCCCAACAAAAAGGGGATTTCTCTCTCCCAGAGCCGATGCAAAATTCAAGGGAAGGGCACCAGTAAACCAAACTTGGGTCATGTGGTCACTCCTGAGCCAATCGCCGAGGTAAGAGGCATGAAATGCCACGATTGGTCAAGTCTTAGTCACATGACACTCCTTAGCCCACCAGAGCCCTGGTGTGGAAAAAGGACAGTTCCCCCAAAGGAGCGTGCTCTTTCCACAGGAAATGGAGTGGATGTTGAACAGGATGGAGGGGAGGAGGCAGGGAGAGATGTCTGTTACACCAGAATAATAAAAGGAAAAGCTATTTTTATTCAAAGAAAAAGTAGGGAAGACCTTTACCAAAGAGTAGTTTTAGGATTATTTCTAATGGCCAGCTTCTTTAGAATATGGAAGACATTAATATGTTTAAAAATATTTAATGGACTGGCAATTTGTATAAGCTATTTGTATAAGCTATAGAAGTGGTGAGTCAGCACAGAACTCATACCTAAAGTGACAGGCGACAAACCATGTACCTTTGGGGGAGGAAGACAACTCACATCTATTGAGCATTTATCGGGTGCCGGGCCTTGCTGTGACGCTGTATAGCTGCCCTCTGAGGCAGGCACTGTTTTTCCCTCCATTTACAGGAAAGGGAAATGATGCTCAGAGAAGTTACCAAAAAAAACTTCACTGACAGCCCCATAGCTAGACAGCGCTGGAGCCAGGATGTGAACCCAAATTTGCCCGATTCCACAAGTCCGTTCTGCCTTCCAAAAGCAAAATATAGCCCCGCTGAAAGGTGGGGGGTGGGGGGATGAACAATGAGTCCCTCCTCTATTTATAGACAGAGAACAAAACCAGACAGCCCAAAAGGGCAGAAGTGCCAAGAAGGAAAACAGTTTTTCTGGGTCCCTTATGAGGACATTTTTTGCTCCCAAAATGGAGATGGCGCCGGAAAGTTAATATTGCCCATCACGGGATGCTGCAGCAGCCAGGAGAATGTGGCCAGCAAAGGATGAGGGATTCGGGAACCCAGGGGTCATTAGTGGCCTGCAAGCAGCAGCTTCGGCAGAAGAGTATGGCCAGACCTGATATTTGAAGGGGTTTACAGTAAATAACTGGTTGAGAAATGGAGGCTTCAAAAGTATATAGACCTCCACATTCAAAAAGTTTGGCAGGAAATATGATGATACCTGCATGTTTTAAAAGCACAGGGAAGCAATGACGGAAGCTGAAGGGTCTAAAAAGAACAGACCTTAATTAAAACAAGTGTTTATCTTATTTGCAGATAGAAACGTGCTAGAAAGAACATGCCATTAAAGACAGAAATAAAAATCCAAGTGAATTGGACCAACTGAAACTCTGGACTGGGAAAACCTAAGTCTGAACTACAACAGCGTTCTTAGTGGGTTTTTTCTTCCTGACATACTATTTTTCCACCCTTTTCTTCAGGCCACAGATGCCACTCCTGACTACATGGGTTGTCATGTAACATGTTCTGGCCACTTGTGATACTTCATTCTGCTGGATACAGTAGTCAGTTGATTTGATGGGATTCAAGTCAAGCCAGCCAGTCCATCTCTCTGGGATTGATGGATGGATTCTGGGAGAGACAGTCCTCTCTCTCCACTAGGTTGTACAGTTGGGATCACGCAAGAGACAGGCATATGAGTCTTCAGGCTTCATCCACCCAGATTAGCAATTACCTAGGCAAAAGGTGATTTCTCTCTTCCAGCACCCATACATAAAATCCAAGGGAAGGCATCTTCCCTGGCCATGTGAGGGAAGCCTATGCACAAGTAGGAGAGTGAGGCCAGTCCAGAGAAGGAGAGATGGAGAGAGAGAGAAACATCCTTCAAAACTCTGAATCCAGCCATACCTGCTCTCCTTCCCGGACTCTCCCCTTTTTTCACTTAAGAAAGTTTGAATTAGGTTTCTGTAGCTAGAAATCAAAAGACAGTTCACTAACAGTTCACTAACATAATTACCATCAAAGCCTCAATCAATAGAATGGGGTGCCCTGTAAATGGAAATGAAAATTGTGACCTGCCAGAGCCACTGATTATAATTAAAAGAAAAAAAAAAGAATGGAGTTCACAGTCATGGGAAATTCTTTTGCTTTCCTCCTATAAACAGGAAATCCCTCAGAAATGTTGGTAGTATCAGTGTATATGTAGTGGGTGAGGGGATGACAGGAAGTCTTGGGTAGTTACAATTCTCTTCCAGAGGAGAAATGATAATGACCAAGCTAACTACTAGACTTGACAATGCTCTCAGAAACCAGGAGGTGGTGCACAGAGCTGTGTATGTTTCTCATGGAGGCACCTCAGCCCACCACGGCTGCCCAGGGGGCTCCCAGAAGTCTCCTCTCTCTTGCTGATCTCCTCCTTCTCTTTCCTGGGATCCCCCTTCCTCTCGGCCTTCAGGGCTCCTCTGCCCTCCCCCAGGGCTCCCGGAACATCAGTTCCATACATTGCCATGAGCAGCTGGAGGGAGTTGAGTCAGATTCCTTCAGGGGAAGGGGCTTTAGGCCTTTCTGTAAAACATCAGAATCCCAACAAATGTCTCTCCAACAATGCCATCTCTTCTCCAACAGTGACTCTGCCATGAATGACTGCACTGGGAAGTATCTATCTCTTTTCTCTGTCTCACCGAAAGCATTCTCCCAGAAAGAGGAGTGAAAAAAAAAAAGAGAGAGAGAGAGAACAAATGCTCAGGAACAGTCTTAGGGTTATCCCACAGAGCAGGCCACAGTGTGGCACAAACTGAAGACTTCTGGGCAGTCCCCTTCCCTACCTCTATGAAAACAACACCCTGTCTGACGCTTGGCACATCACTTACAAACTATAAAGCCATGCTACACAACTATTGGAGATCATTTTTTTAAATCTCACTCTAGAATATTTTTTTACATATAATAGGAGAACTTTTAAATTGATGTATTCTATTGGGTTATGGAATTCTTTTCAAATTTGGAGACCCCCGCACTCTCACATACGCTGCTGGTGAGAAGTTAATCTTACAGCATCTCTGGTAGGTCACTTGGCAGTGTATTTCAAAACACTTGAAAATGTTCACCTTTTTCAACCCAGCAATTTTAATTCCAGAGCATGGACTGGCTCCACCATTTACCAGCCACGTGGTTTATACTCTCTGAGCCTCAGTTTCTTTATTGCTAAAATGGGGAAAATACTAGTACCTTTCTCATAGGCTGGTTGTGAGGATTAAACAAAATATACGAATGCCTTAGAATAATATCCAACATGCGATGAAATACTGTATAAGTGTTAGCTAAGTGATCAGAGATAGAAATAAAAGTACATCTCAGCATTGTTTTAATTGGAAAAATTTTAGAAAAATGTCTAATAATGGATGTTTTGTTTGTTTGTTTGTTTGTTTTTTTGAGACAGAGTGTCGCTTTGTCACCTAAGCTAGAGTGCCGTGGTGTCAGCCTAGCTCATAGCAACCTCAAACTTCTGGGCTCAATCAATCCTCCTGCCTCAGCCTCCGAGTAGCTGGGACTACAGGCATGTGCCACCACACCTGGCTAATTTTTCTATTTTTAGTAGAGACAGTTTCTTGCTCTTGCTCAGGCTGGTCTCAAACTCCTGGCCTGAAGCAATCCTCCTACCTCAGCCTCCCAGAGTGCTAGGATTACAGGCGTGAGCCACCGTGGCCAGCCAAATAATGGATTGTTGACTAAAAATAATTGTGTGCATCCAAGAGAGGGAAAATTACATAGCCATTTTTAAAAATCATGTTTTCAAAGAATATTTAATGATATCGAAATGTGTTCATAATATATTGCTAGGCCAAAAAAAAAATCAGGTTTTAAATAATAGGTACGGTACGACCTGAATATCAAAATAAAAAGTAAAAGAAATACTTCGAAGTATTATTGGCAGGTGTCTCTACATTGATGAGTCGACCTTCTCTGCACACTAGAATCATCTGGAGAACTTTACAAAATAACCCTGCGGAGGGATCCCACCTCTAGAAATTCTAATCGATTTGGCCTGGCCTGTGGCCTGGGCCTCAGGATTTTTATTTTATTCTTCATGTTTGTTTTCTTTCCCCAGATTTTTTTTCCCCCAAGTCTTCTAAAATAAACATGTATCGCTTTTATAATTAGAAATTAAAACCACAAATGCCATTTAAAAGACATTTCAGTTACCCCCGTGAGAGTGGCTGACTCAGCAGTTATCTCAGTGACTGTTTTACCAGGTCGTTTTCTCCCAGGGAGAGCTGGAGTTTGGCAGCGGAAGGAGAGGCAATTTCAGATCTGAGTCACTGCCCTGGGGAACAAAGCAGGAGGGGACACTGGATGGGAAAGGAGGGTGTGGGGCTCAAGGGGAGGCCACTGGCCACTCGAGGGCCCAGGGCAGGGGCTGGAGAGGACCCCCAGGCCGGCTGAGCGAGGATGCGCAGGCGGCGCTGCCCCGTGTGACCCTTCCTGTCTGGGGCCATGCTGGGAACCCTGGGATCTCGTCTACGTGGGTCAGCATCAGGTTTTCTCCTCTCCAGCACGCAGTCTTTTTTTTTTTTTTTTTATTTCAGCAAGTTATGGGTGTACAGATGTTTAGGTTACGTGTGTTGCCCTTGGTTCCGCCCACCCCCCCGAAGTCCGTGTTTCAAATATGTCCATCCTTAGGGTAGTGCGCATTGCACTCCTTGTGTATACAAATACCCGTCCCATCCTCCCTCCTCCCCCCTCCTCCCGCCACCCTCCCCCTTCCCCAGCATCCAATAGATGTTGTTCTGATATGTGCATTTATGTGTTGATTAGTTAATACCAATTTGATGGTGAGTACAAATGGATCCCGTTCTTCTGCTCTTGTGGTGCCCCACTTTGGATAATGGGCTTAAGTTTAATCCAGGAAAGTGTAAGAGGTGCTAGATCACTGTCATTTCTAATGATTGAGTAATATTCCATTGTGAACATATACCAAATTTTGATTATCCACTCATGGATTGACGGGCAGTTGGGTTGTTTCCACATTCTTGCAAGAGTGAATTGTGCTGCCATAAACATTCGGGTGCAGATGTCCTTATCGTAGAATGTTTTGTGCTCTTTTGGGTAGATGCCTAACAGTGCTATTGCTGGATCGAATGGTATTTCTATTTTTAGCTCTCTGAGGTATCTCCAAATTCTTTTCCACAGAGGTTGCACTAATTTGCAGTCCCACCAGCAGTGTAAAAGTGTTCCTGTCTCTCCACATCCTCGCCAACATTTGTTGTTTTGTGTTTTTTTCATAGAGGCCAATCTCACCGGGGTTAGGTGATACCTCATTGTGGTTTTGATTTGCATTTCTCTAATGATTAGAGATGTTGAGCATTTTTTTATATGTTTGCTGGCCATTATTCTGTCTTCTTACGGGCTGGGAGGAACCGGAGCAACAAGGAGAAGCAATGGGACATCTTGGGCGGCTAAAAAAATATCACTGACAAAGACTCCAGGGCCATTTGTATTTTTCTCCTTCCGTGTCTAATAGTTAACACTTTGGGTCTGAGGATTGAGCTTCTTCAGCTGGCATAGCATTTATTTCTTTGTTTTTTCCATTCATTCAGCAAGTCCTCCTCGATCTCTTATTGTGTGCCAGACCCTGTGCCTGGTAGTTTTCATATTTAATCCTTACCTAGAGCCTTAAACAAATAAAGACTCAGATACTGTGATTAGTTTGCCTTTTACAGATGAAGGGTTTGAAGTTCAGGGAAGTCGTTGGCCTAAAGTCACCCAGCAAGTTGTTATTTACACCATGATCATCAGAACAGACACTGATCACTGAGGACCTACTCAGTGCCAGGCACTGTACTGAGAGCTTTATGCCCATGTTTCATTAACCACCCCACGCCCCAATAGCCCTGTGAGGCAGTGGTTATTATCATCCTCAATTTACAGATGGGAACACTTAGGCACAGAGAGGGAAAAGTTACTCAGCCAAGGTCACATGGCTTTTAGGCAACAGGAAAGGATTTATAACCAAGTATGTCAAACTCTTGGCCTCCTGCTGTTAAACCCTAAGTTATGCTGCTCCCACAAGTTAGTGACCAAGCTTCAAAGTCATGCTTGATGCCTTTAGCATGCAGTATATTAAAGACACTCACATCCATTAGAGATGTTCATCTCAGTCTGTCTCAACCTGTTCTCAATATCTGAGATTGTTACATCCTACAAGCAGACAGCGTGAGGAGCTGGAAAACTACTCCAGCCTAATTTGCTCTTGCCTGTTGTTGTCATTAAATTCTAACTCTCTTTCTAACTACTATTTCTGGCATGTGCCCATTAGCATCCAAAAAAAACCACAGCAGAGGAGAATTATGGGAAGATCAAAGAGAAGGTAGAAAAGGTTGCCTGCTGGTTGCCACAGTGAAATGTTCAAAGGGAACAGGAGGCAGCCATTAGCATTCAGTTTAATGGTGTCTTTAGCCCAATCCGTAACTGGGAAGTGTGTTTACCATTTCATATTTCCTTCATGAGCAGGAGCCACAAATCTTATTCTCCATATCGAGAGCCAGTTAATGGTTCTAATTATGCATCCGCTCCCACTGTTCCTCAACCCAAGGATGGGGCAACAAGAGTTCCCCAGTTTCCCCTAGCTGTGTGAGCAGGTACCCCACACCCTGGCCTCACGGGACTAACCCCTTGTTGCCCAGTGGTTACTGGTGATTCAGAGTTGCTTAGGATGTGGCCCAGGGAACCCCTACACTGAAACTGAAATGGGGTCACTTCAAGCCCCAGGAACACTTCATCCCAATGCTTTCCATTTAAATGGCACATTACGAGCTGTTTATCCACCCAACACCCTGTGCTGTTGTCAAGCTCCACTGCCCACACACTGTAAATGGAGATAGCGAGATAAAGTTATGCCACCTGGAATGGGAATCAGCCCTTCCTAGGAAGAAGGGAATGGAAACGTTCCTCACTACAAGAAACGTGCTAAATCCCTCCGAACCTTCTCTTTCTGCCCCTGTGGTTCTTAAGCCTAGAAGCCTGTCAGAATCACCTGGAAATCTCTGGCTCCATCCTAGACCAAGTGCATCAAAAGCCCCAGGGAGTGGGGACCGGGCATCTCAAGTTTATTCTCCTCAGATGCTTCAGCTGGGCACAAGAACCATGGCCGTGACCTCTCCATGGGTGTTCATGGGCCCTCATTAATAAATGTAACACTTCACCCCCTCTGCTAAACAGATTCTTCATTAAGCCAGAGTTTCTGTTAGACAGTGTGACCCAGTGGTTGGCATGGGGATGCTGAGGCCTGACTGAGCTGGTATGAATCCCAGCTCTGCTACTTCCTGGCCATGTGACTTTGGACAAGTAAGTTAAACATGCTGGGCTGTAATCTCATCATCTGCAAAGCAGGAATGGTAATCATGGCTACCTTATAGAGCTGTCAAGAGCACAAAGTTTCTGGTACACAACTAGTGCCTGATAATAAACGCTAGCCACCACCATGGACAGCCACAATCTCAGCTGCTTCTTGCAGAAGACAAGGAGAAGGAGGGCTGAGCCGGACCAGTGTGTTTCATGGTGGGCACATAGAGCAATGCTCAGCTTTGTATCTTCAAAATCCAGTTTTTCAACATACAGCGGGAGGATGATTTTTACTCCTTGTTTGATTTGAGAGCAACCTAAGAGCAGCAACAAGGACTACAGACTGTGTATTTCAAGATGAACAATTCTGAACAACGCTGCCCTGTTTTCTGAAGATGTAAGTTCTGAAAACACTGAGGCTGGGTATTCAAAACATCCAGATGAAAACTAGGAAATAAATAAAAAACAAAACCCACCAGTTATTGGGTTTAGGGCAGCATAGACAGATTCAGATCATTGCTCTACTTTTCCAGTTTCCACATGTGCATACAGGTTCCTCACAGTAACTAACATGCATGGAGTGCTTGCTGTATGCCAGGGCCAAATTGTTTCCTTCCACAAACTGTGTCATTTAATTCTCATCCCAGGCTCCTAAGATAGATGCTATTTTAAGTAAGCAACCAAAGCTCAAAGAAGTTAAATAACTTATCCAATACTGCACAGTACGCAGCAACATTGAGACTTAAATTCTACAAGCCCCACTCTTAACCAATTTGTTGTGCTACCTCCCAGGTTTTAGTTGGGCAGGGTAAATACAGGATGATTATCCCATAACCAATGGATTGCAAAGGCTTATGTGCAGCCAGGGTCCAATTCCTCAAATCCAGCTCAGCAGCCAGGCACTTTCCCCCACTGCCTGTTCCTGCACGGAAGTGTTAGAGTCCCTTGGAAATATGAGGTGACCCAAAGTCCCCCAAGTATCATGCAGTCAGAGTAAGAAGCAATATGACAACCTTTGCTTGAAAGACCCTTCGAAGCTAGTTCCTGCTTCTGATTGAATGCTACTCCAAACAAGCCTGTAGACAGGTATGTTCCCATCGCAAAAAAAAGACAAATGCAACAAGGGACTGAAAACTAGGGCCAGAAAAGAAGCTAAGCAAGTCTGCTTCCTGGTTTCTCTCTTTTTTTTTTTTTTACTTTGCCTCTATTGAACATCTTTAGGGAGGCAAAATAATATTGTGTAAGAATGGAAAATAGGTGGTGCATGTGCTGCTAGATATTTTACTTCACCCCTTGCAGACATTACTGATTGATCCCAGCACTCTTTTCAACTATGTTAGCACCTTCCCTCAATATCTTCTCAGCTAAGGGTTCCTGGCAGCAACTGCCAATCAACTGATGCTGGCACTGCAGACAATGCATATTTTATCCCTGGTGTAGTAATTAAGAGCATATACTTTGGAGTCAGTCTAATCTAGACTAGAATCCCAGCTCTAACTGTGTGACCATGAACACGTTACCTGACCTTTCTGAGCTTTAGTTTTCTTATCAGTAAAATAAAGATGATAATCCCTCCTTCACAGAGCTATCATTATGAGTGGATGAGAAAAGCCAGTATACCTCTAGACTTCTTGCTGGCACACAGAGGGTCCCTGGTCAATGGTATTCATCCATCCCATTCCTTATGAACATTTTTTCGGCATCGCAGTGTACCACTCTGCTGAGAGCTGGCACTACAGGGCAAACAAATAAGATAAGGCTCCTGATCTCACGGCACATTCTAGTGGAGAGAACTGTCTTTGGTAAATAATTATTTATCAGATAATTTCAGCCCGTGATCAGTGGTATGACAGAAACGATCTGAGTGATGAATTGAAGGACACCGACCGGGGCTGGGGAGAGAGCAACATGGGGGCCTCTCAGGCACCACGGAAAGTCTCGTCCCTCTCAAGTGCTGGCCCTTGAATCCCTGGCAGAGGAAAAAACAAGTGGAAATGGGACTGAGTGGTGTTTTGACACCGTGATGGCAAAGGAGGCAGGTTATTCATAGCACTTCTCCCCGACCCGCTCCAGCTTGGTTGGCTCTATCCCCAGGGTGGGAGAAACAGCAGAACACTCAGCACTGGCTTCGTGTGCTCTGACGAGGCCCGTTTTAGGGCCCAGCTAATCTGCTGCAATCAGCCTGCAATCTGCAGAGCCAACCCAACTACCCCAGCAAATCAGCCCCAGAGCCCTGGGGACCCGTCCTAGCACAGGCGTCCCCCTTCCTCTCTCAGCCCCCTCCCCTGCCCCTGCTTCCACCTCTGCAAGTTCCTGCCTGCACTTTCTCCTACCTCCTCCCTCTGCTTCCCCAGGCTGGGGGTGCAGAGCCCACTGAGGCCTGGGGTGGGGACCTTCAACCCCCTTGAAACTACCTGATGTTGGGTTGGATTTGGTTCCCTGACTATGAGCTTGAAAGACAGAGCCAAGAATCAATGCCCAGGAAGGGGACATCTCTAGAGAGGTGTAGGTCTAGGAGCCACTAAAGGGTGACTTTAAGAATATGTATGCATTCAAAGGAAGATAGAGCCAAATAATAATAACCTACATGTATATGATGCTTGACAAATCAATTTCACAGTGTCTGTCTTCCCAACAGGCTTGAGAGGCATTAGGCAGGTGGAGAAACTGGAAGCTCAGTGGTAAGAGTCTTGCCGAGAGCTGTTTAGCCAGTCTATAGTAGAGCCAAGACTAAAATCTAGGTTTCTTTAAACACTCTCCTCCAAAATGCGGAGTTTTCTCCCTCTGTATCAATTAGGGTCCTCCAGAGAAACAGAATCAATAGAACACTGGAGAGAGAGAGAGAGAGAGAGAGAGAGAGAGAGAGAGAGAGAGAGAGATTTATTTTAAGAAATTGGTTCATGCAATGTGGCAGCTGACAAGTTCAAAAATCTGTAGGGCAGGCCAGCGGACTGGAAATTCAGGTAAGGGTGATGTTGCAGTTTCGAGTCTGAAATGCACAGGGCAGGCTGGCAGGCTGGAAACTCGGGCAGGATTTCTATGTTATACTTTTGAGGCAGAATTCCTTCTTTTTTGCAAAACTTCAGTTTTTGCTCTACACCTTCAACTGAGTGCATAGAGTCCACCCATATTATAAAAGACAATCTGCTTTACTTAAAGCCTCCTCGTCATAAATGTTAATCACGCCTACAAGATAACTTCCCAGCAACACCTAGACTCATGTTTGACCAAACAACTGGGTACCACGGCCAAGCTAAACTGCCACATAAAATTAACCATCATATGCTCTCCTTGGGACATTTTCATGCATCATCTCACTTAATCCTCACAATAACCTGGGCAGGGCTGGGGGAAGAGATGTTAACATTATACCCATTTTACAGATGAAGAAACCAAGGCTCAAAGAGAAAAAGAAACTTACCTGATCTCACACAGCTCAGGTGGCTAAACCAGGAGACCACCTCCCATTACAGAAATTTCTCAGGGTCCTAAGGATAAAGTAATGAGACTTGTGTTTGGCATAAACGTACCAGAGCTTACACACAATATAGCACTCCTCAGCCAGCATCCAAGCCATACTTCAATTATTTACATTGATAGATACCTCTCTGGGCCTTCTTCAAGTCATTTAAGATAGTGGTCCCCAACCTTTTTGGCACCAGGGACTGGTTTCACAGAAGATAATTTTTCAGTGGACCAGGGTGGGGGGGACGGTGGGGGAAGATGGTTTCA
>NW_012147190.1:1244149-1254327 GCF_000956105.1 Propithecus coquereli | reverse complement strand
GCAGAGGCTGCAGCCATCCTGCTCCTCAACACTCAGCTCTCGACGGCTTCTGGTTTCTTCCAAAAATCAAAACCACTCTCAAAGAACGAGGATTTACCACCATCGAGGAGATTCAAAGAATGTGCTTCAGGCTCTGAAAATAATTCCAAGAGGAGTTCGAAAATCCTTCTGAACAAAAGCAAAACACAGACCTTATCCCCAAGGTGATGCTTTGAAGAAGAATTTACCAGGCTGTACAAGTTCAAGTTTCATTCTTTTTCTTTTCTTTTTTTCCCCTTTCTTTTTTTATCTATCACTTAACAGTCTTCAAGTACCTGATCAACTACTACATGAAAGAAGAATTAGACCAGAAATTGCAAAGTCAAATCCCTTCCCAGTCCAGGCAGGTAACATGAATGAATGAAGTTCCCAGGGAGTAGAGGGCAGGGAGCTGTGGGGCCACAGGACAAGTACTGTGCCTGCCCACCAGAAGCACCCACACTCAAGCGTATTTAAAACACTGCTCTGGGCGATGATCTTGTCTAGGTCCAGACTTGGCCATAGTCCACCAGTTTACCTCCACTGAATTAAGCTTTCTCTCCGTGGACAAGAGAGAACTGAAGCCAGCAGAGTTACAAGGAGGAAGACGTCAGATCACCATAAGGACGAATAAGCCAATAATGGGAGACACTCAGTGATGAAGTTATTGTGACTTTCCCAGCACCAGGAGGTATTTTGAGGACATAAATTGATTGTCTGCTGGCTGTGTGGCTGAAGGAGGTCCAAGCATTCAATGACCACTTAGAAGGTGATGACCTCTAAACTCCTCTGCTACCTAGAGACGTGACGGGTGTGTGACTGATGACAGGCAGACTCACATCTAGTCAATATTAGAGTCACACCCCTTTTTCGTTTCTATTTCCCCTTTCATTTCCAACAACCAAAAATGCTTCGTGGCATAGATTTATTTTTTACGTTTGTTAAAAGGAAATAAAAGATTTTTATCTTCCTTGATATTTCTTTCTCTTTCTTCCTTCCTAGATCTCTCTCTCTTTCTCTCCATTCCTCCCTCAGTCCCTCCCTCCTCCTCTGTCTCCCTCCCTAGTCTTCTGCTAATAGCCCCACGTTTCTTTAGGGAACCATTCTCAATCACGTGGTTCAGAAGGACCTCCACTTCCTGCTCAAGGACTGGAGCATGTGATCCGGGCCATCCAATCACGGTAATTCCATCCCCCTGGTCACAGTGATTGGTTCATCGATGAGCACATGACATAGATGGGCAATCACAGTAGATGCAGGGACCTGTGTGGTAGCTTCGGGGAAACTCCCCTCTTTTTCACTATACCTGGACATGAAAGATGTAGACATGGAGACCATGGCAGCCATCTGCCACCATGTTGTGACAGAGAAAAAAGATTACCTGGAGGCCAGAGGAACTAAGAGATGGAGAGAGACTGGGTCTGGAATCTCCTAAACAAACTTTCTCTGAATTTTTCTGTCATGTAAGATAATTAATTCCCTATTCTGCTAAAGTCATCTTGAATTGGGGCTTCTGTCATTTATCACCAAAATAATTTCAATGAATACATCTGCCAGCAGTGATGTGGACCTCGAATTTGAAAGAATTCTCCATCTGCCAAAATTCCGCATGGCAATGTAAATACTTTTTTGGGAGAGAGATTGATCTGAGGGGTAGAACTTAAGAATTACAAAAATGTCCATAGCTTCAAAAATTTCCTTTGTGAAACCACCAATGGTTTTCCAGTTTTATTTCAACGACAAAACCCCTTTTCAAAGAAAATCATACACAGAACTCTAATATGTAATATAAATGAATATATCTTTCATGCCAGTTCCACTCTGGTTGCATGCTTCCACTGCCTACAGCACTTTTCCTACTCACCCTTTCCCCCACTCACCCTAAGCCAGTTTGCTACACGAACTCCTATCATGCCCTGGATATCCAGTTTAAATATCAAGTCTGTTGAGGTGCCTTCTTTGACGTCTAGGGTTGGGTGACCCTGTGATGTCCTCCCCACCACAGCACTTGGAACACACTGAGTTGCAGTCTCTCACATCCTGATCTGCCTGCCCACCTGGAATTCCACTCTGGGGGTACAGATTGGGTCTTCTGCACTGTTGTGTATGACATATATCATGTGTGTAACTATTTGGTGAATAAATGAGGCCGTAAGTGAAAGAATGAATGCGATCTAGTGCCCCCTGATGCAGAAGCCATCTGCTTCTTCAGATCTGAGTTCATGGTTTAACCTCAACCCAGAGGCTGAGTGATGGCAAGGCAGAGTTAAGGGCTGCCTCTTCAACTTGCAGGCAAACAACTTCCCCACTCTGCTGTCTCTGTTCTTAATGATTGTACTTTAGAGTTTTATCTCTTTGAGTTAAGGGATAGCAGTCATTTTTCTAAGCACAAACACCCTTTGGGTGAGTGACAGCAAATCCTGTTAGGATGTAAGCTCCATGAAAGCAGGGATTGTTTTTCCCCTCTGTGTTGTATAGTGATGTATCTTTTACACTCAACAGTGCCCGGCACATAATAGGGGCTTATAAGTATTTGTTGAATAAATGAATACATCAGAGGGCATTCAAGTCAGAAGGGAACCTGGAGCATAGATTGTTCAATGATTTACAAAGGACTGTGTTCTGAAGGACTAATATTTTGAGAAAATGAAGAGTTTGTGTCCAAATAGGTGTATGAACCACTGCATATTATTTCCAAATTTTAACAATTCAAAATACACATTAAGGGGAGAGAAGAGGATGGGTATATACACACCTAATGGGTGCGGTACGCACCATCTGGGGCATGGACACGCTTGAAGCTCTGACTCCGGTGGGGCAAAGGCAATATACATAGCCTAAACATTTGTACCTCTGTAATATGCTGAAATAAAAAAAAAATTTTAAAAATGCACATTAAAAAGTAAAGACTCTAATAATTTCTGTAATAAAGTGCCTCTTTAAGCTTGTTAGCATCGAGTTTTCTAAGTTTCTTTGGCCAGAGAACACTTTTTTGTTTGTTTATTTGTTTGATGGCTTTTGTGTAACACCTGTTGACATCCCATGGAACTAACATTTCAAGGAGCACACTTTGGGAAATGCTACCCTAGACAAATTTGCTCATTATTTGGTAGAATCATAATAGTTTACAACTATGTAATGTTTTATGTTTCAAGTGATTGCTTTGCTACTACCTCCTTTAAGCCTCATAAAACTCTGAGAGATCACTTAGATAATATCCCTATTTTGGAGATAAGGAATTAGAGGTCCAGAGAGGTTAAGGGATTTAATCAAGGTCACACAGCTACTTAGTGAAAGAGATTATAAAAGAATCCACATCTCCTATGAATCCAGTTATCACCAATTAACACCTTAACAGATGTCTATCTAATCTTTTTTCTATACCAGAAAATAAGTTAAAAGCAGCATCTTCCTCAAAGAAACATGAAATGAATTATTTTTGCTGGGGGAAGACAGAGATATTGAAGAATATGAGAATTCTTATTAGGAATTTGGATTGACTGCCCTCCTCGTCAACAACTTCAAAAGATTAAGGATGATTTCAAGCATCCCGCTTGCCCTTGCTGTAGGACACATGCCTTCTTCCAGCACAGAGGTGGCCCATCCATGGCACGCATGCCATCATGGCCCCTCCTTTGACCATGACAGGCATGGCTAATTCATCACCAACCACTGAGGCCAGGCATGACCTGAGATTTTCTGAATCAAGCACTTCAGGGAGCCACTCTGGACGATCAGAGTTGGCCACAGCAGAAGCCTGTTGCTGCCTTTGCTTCCTCCTTCTACACTGTTCCACCTCTAGTTCCCACCACCCCTCAGGCTAATGGAATCTATAAATTTACTCTTCACAGGGTCAAGTGTTCCTTTTTATTTGTCTGGACTATATGTCTTTCAAACTTCAAAGAATTTATGCTCATTTTCATAAGAATTCAATGATACATATATAAGTGAAAGTGCATTGGAAACAAAAAATTATACTTTTAAGGACATAATTATTATGGTTATTGCTCTTTTAATTCATCTGTCTAGACTAGAGACAGCATGCTTTATCTTTCTACTTTCTATGAATTTTGGTCCGTTTGTTCTAACTATTGGATGTTCCATTCTAGTGTTCCCCCAGATTTTTTTAAAATTAAATTGGGCTTCATTTTACATAGGCCTTTGATTAGTACAGCCTTAGGTACTATAGTATTTACAAGTGTTTTACTTAAAGGAAAGTGTAACTAAGACACAAGCTGAGAAACAAACAACACTCAGTTTATTTCTAACTACATTAGTCTGAGGTGCTATCATGAAAACTCACGAAACTGGATGACTTATAAACAACAGAAATTTATTTCTCACAGTTATGGAGGCTAGGAAGTCCATGATCAAGGCACTAGCAAATTTGGTATCTGATGAAGGCTGGTTTCCTGCTTCATAGACAGCTGTCTTCTCGCTGTAACCTCATCTGGTGGAAGGGGTGAGGGTCTCTCTTGGGCTTCTTTTATAAGGGGCACTAATTCCATTACCTAATTACTTCCCAAAAGCCTCACCTCCTAATACCGTCACCTTCGGGGTTAGAATTTCAATGTACGAATTTGAGTGGGGTGGGGGACACAAATATTCAGACCATAGCACCAACTATCACTGGACTTAATACCTCCCTTAGACCCAGGTAAGAGGGGCCCTGCCCAGATCCCTGCGCTTTAGAGAGGCCTGCTTTCTCCCTCCTCTTACTACACCTCTCCTGTGGAGTGAGAACCCCCAGGAGCCAAAGAAACATGCCCACCCAGCTCCCGCACCCACCCCCTTCACACTAAGTACCCAGCACCCTGGAATTTCCTGCCTAAATGGCCCTGAGTTGGCTCTTAGAGACCATGCAAGCCTCTTCCCCAGGGTGCGCCCTCCTGACAAGGCACGGATGGAGGCTGGCTGAGGGCTGGGATGTGCACCAGCCTGCACTCAAGGCCCCTGCGGAATGAGAAGGAGCTGGGAGAGGAAAGAGAAGCAGGCAGGACCCAAGTCAGACTCTGCTTTCCCCACTGTGTTCCATCAGGAACGCTGAGCCGTCCACGAATTCTCATTTCAGACCCAATCGTCCAGGGCAGCATGAAGTTCCACTTGTTAAGGTAGGAGGAGGGACTATATTTTATTTAATGGTTTTCTGAATTGATTTATACATTTTAAATATTTATACATATGTAAGTGGGCCTCTATTTGTAGGTATCCTGGGCCCTATAAATCTTAGGCATGGATCGAGTTGCACTTTTTGGACCTTTTAGTTCTGAAAACAGCTTAAACTGATTTTTTTATAGGATCCATCATTCAGGGTCAACCTGCTGTGTAATCCTAACTCTAAACGCAGTGTGCAGTGATGACTCCGCGTTCTACTCAAACAGGCATTCATTTATTTACTGAACATTCAGAAGGTTCTTTAGCTTTAGGACTTTACCGGTTACAGTTTACCGGATGATTTATCTTTTTTTCAACCAAATGATATAATATAAGTAGAAGTGTTTATAAACTACAAAGTGCTATTTGACTGTCTTTTGATTTTTATTTCTGCCTTTCGAAAAAAAATCTTGCAGAAAGGAAAGGCTGTAATTTCCTGCATCACCGTATGACTGGGGTTGTGGAGGTTTCATCTGAGATTCTAATCAGAAGCATGGGAAATGAATGACTTTTAAAATGCCCTAGTTTACCTACGTTCTTTCCATAAATTTGTTTATTTTGAGCCCCAATCACTGAAGAGACACTCGTGCTTAAGGTAAACAATTTTAATTTAATGTTACTCAGAAGATATGCACAAAAGCCACAAACAGCACTGGCAAACGCACGTCCTTTGTCTATTTCTACCTTTCCAAATCGTCTCCAAACATCTGGACAGGGGCTCAACTTTCCCTGAAGCCTGGAGGCATCTCAAGGCTGAGGAGAGCTCATCACTGCCAACCCAATCAATCAAAACCAGCCAAGTGCCTATGTGAGCTTCCAGGGGCAGCTGACTTTGCAGATTAGAAGGAGAGACCGAGATGGAAAGAAGAAACTTCCCTAAAGGATTGCTTCCCAGGTGTCCAGGTGGTGAAGCCTCGGCATAATAGAAACACAGGACAACAGTTTTATATACCCTTACATACTCCCAGTATACCCTTTTAATAACAGAGACATTGACAAGTAGGCCATGGACTTGAAAGATTGCCATTCTCAGAACCAATTGATATGTATTTATCTCCTAGGGCTCTTGGTTGGCAAATATTTACTTAGGCTATATCTTCTTGTTGAGCAGCTACTATGTGCCAGGCTCTGTTCTAAACACTGAGAATAGTGGTGAATAAGACAAATAGGGTCCCTGCTCTCATGGAATTTACATTCCATAAGTGCCAGGAGTGGTTACAAAGCCAGGAGGTGCCTTAGACAGGAGTGACCCCAGAGCCAGGGACGTGGTTACAGAACCAGGAGGGGCCTCGGAGCCATGAGGCAACACTGAGCCGTCACTCTTTAAAGAGTGGCCTCCTTGAGATGCCTTTCCCAAACCTTCACTTCCCCACGCCTAATTCCCTCCCAAAACTTTGGACAGGTGCCAGGCAATAAATAAATTGAAAAAGTAAAGCACAAGTTGACACTGTAAGTACTACCAAGGAAATAAAGTAGGTGCTATAATGAAGTGTGCCTGAAGAGGGTGCTATATTTGCCCAGGTAGCCAGGGAAGGCTTCTCTGAGAATGTAACATTTGAACTGGTGCTTGGATAAAATCAGCAAACAGACAGCACCCTGGGGTGGGACCGATTCAGGGTGGCTGAGCCTGGCTGTCCTCCACTGTGCCTACTCTACCCATGGGAAAACCCAGCCGGGTTCCAGCTTTCAGAGTCTCCTAGGCAGGGGAATGAACCCCTGGTCCCCCAGACAATTATTCTTGCAGCTCTCTTATTTGCCTAAAAGTGGTAGTGGTGGTCAGGGGGAATCCAAGTGCTCTCTAGTCCTTCCTATGACATCCTTTCATTTAATCCCATTTTCTCAAATTTCTGGGCTTCTTTCTCTTATACAGGCTGGAGGTGGGTGTTAGACAGGAGGGACCATTTTTGCTCTCTCTCAGTAACTTCCTGAGGATATGTCTAGCATCTATCTTTTCCAGCAAGGACAGGTACTTAATAATCACTACTCTCTGTTCTGGGGACTCAGTTAAATCTCTAGAATACAATGAAAGTCAATTTAACATCCTGGTGCATTAGTCCATGAGCTTAAAGGCACTAGATTTTATTCCATCAATCATCTCCAAGAAGTAGGAAGATCTCCTTTTTTCTCCAGGAAAAGCGGCTTCTCAATGAAGATAAGCTGGTTGACTCCATTGGAAAGAAAGAGTAATTAGGTCCTTCCTGCAAGCCGCCTTGGATATGAGACTGGCCATCACAGCAGGAAAAAATGTTGTCTAACATTAATAATGTCTGCTCTCAGCTCAGGAAGGAGAATTGAAGCACAAATCCTGTGTGTTTGCTATCCCAGGACCAAGTGAGATCTCACATGTGTAAAGACGTCCTATAGAAGGAGCCTTGGTAAGTGCTAACCTCCTGTTGGAACATAATGAACTCCCTTCCGGACTAGCACGACAATATAAACCACTACATCACTGTACATTATTCTATATCATTCACATTAATGAGATTTGCTTAAATTAGACAAATATAAATGTGCATATATTTTCAGGCTTTCTCCAGGGAAAATGTGTTTGGGGGCATTTTTATCTGCAGAATTGGACATGATCCAAATCTGGGTTTTGCCAGATATTTACTTAGGGAAAATTGAAAGTTATTCTTTGTCACATAAACTTTGCAATGAGTTCCACATTCCTCCAAGACCAGAGAGGTTCCCTCAGCCCACCAGCTCATGAATGTGCACCATTGCCTGCACCTGAAGCCACATGGCCACAGGGAGCATCCGACCAATCAGAGCTCAGCATTGACCTGGCTGCCTGCCAAGCAGACACCCAGAGACGTTGGTTCATGCCAGTGATCCAAAATCAGGACTTATCTCTAGTACTCGTGAATGGAATCCTTAATAAGCCACATAAGCCTATTAAAAAGATTAACCCATGGTTAATGACCAGCAATAAAATAATATGATTATAATCCATTGCATAAATGTCTACAAGTAGGAGAGAACTTGACAAGGGCAGAACATTAGAATCAAATTATGCAAACAGAAAAGAAGTGGCTTTCTTTGGAAGAATTCAGCTTGCCTTATGCCCGACTTTTGTCTAGATCTTGCTAGCTCCAGAGAGGCTTCTGAGCCCCAGGGCAAAGGGAAAAGACTGTGGTTTATTCATTTAGTAATTTCCTCCCAGACAGCAAAGCGAAAGGCATGCTTTGATTACTACTGACATCAGAAGTCAGGACAAGGGTGAAAAATCTAAAATAAGTAATCTTAAGATCTTAGGCTATCAGAGGGGAAGTCCCCTTAGAGACAATGTGGTCCAACTCTCTGCTGAACTCCAGAGAGGTGAAGTGACTTCTCCAAGGCCACACAGCTAGTGAACAGCAAAGCAGGGCCAGCATTCTGGGGCCCAGACTCCTAGTCAAGTGCTGCTTCCTGGACACATTCTATTTCTCTCTGTTTTTTGTTTTGAAATTTTTTTAGTTAATAGGCTTTATCTTTTAGAACAGTTTTCCATTTCCAGAAAAATTGAGCAGATAGTATAGAGAGTTCCCATATACCATCCCCTGCCCCCACACAGCTTCCCCTATTATTAACATCTTGCATAAATGTGGTACGTTTGTTATCATTAATGAATCAATATTGATACATTAGTATTAAGTCCACTGTTTACATTTGAGTTCACTCTTTGTGTAATACAGTCCTATGAGTTTTAACAAATGTGTGATGTAATATATCTGCCATCATAGTATCACATAGAATATATTATTTTCACTGCTGTATGATGTTTCACTGCCCTAAAAATCTCCTATGCTTGGCTCCTCATCAAATGATCGATCCTTCCTGGACATCACTCGGACTCTCTTGATGGAATTCCCAGGCCCTAATATTTTTCGTGTCTTTCAATTTTTTTGCTGCAAAGATGTTCTTCTAAATTAATAGAAAAGTCATGAAACATTTCATCACCTCTCTGGGTTTCATGTTTACCCTAATTTAGGGGCTGCGGGCCTTGTATGCCTGCTATGGCTTCTGAATGACCTGCTTCCGGAGATGTGCTCAGCCCCTGCTGCCAGGAGGTCTGAGAGAGAGAGATCCCCTAGACAGCATCAGTGAGAGCCACCTGCCAAGGGAGGGTGAGCATGCCTTCCAGAACCTCACTTCCAGAATGCAATCTTCCGTTACTTCTGACGTACTTACTGCATTGTAGACACTACCTTTCTAGAGTAGAAAAAGAAACAGCCTCTCTACAGCATATTCAAAGAAGTAGCCCCTGAATTAATCAAATTAATGGGGAAGAAAATCAATAAAAGTAATTATCACGAATAAACTTAAGAAAACAAACAACTTATTTACTGAATTTTTTGATTTGCTGCTAGGTATTTCAACTTCAAAGAACCGTAATGTAAATGAGGTACAGGCTGCACAAATGAGTACGAACTAGAAAGGAGTGGACGTAGAGATCCACTCCTGAAAACGATCGCGCTCGATATGGAGAAGAATGCACGAAAAACAGGCACTCTCCTGTGTCCTCCATGATTGACTTAAACGGATGCAATCTTCCAGAAAAGTAATTTGGTAGTACATATTAAGAGACTGAAAAATGTTCATACCCTTGCATCCAGAAATTTTATTTCCAGGGAATTTATCTTAAGGAGATAATCAGAGAGGTACTCAAAGATTTTGCAGAATGGTCAGTAGTTTTATAAAACAATGGAAAAAGGAAAAAAAAAAAAGGGAACAACCTAAAGATCTAAGAGCAGAGAGGTAGTGGATGTTCTTCAGGTTTTTCTGCTGGTCATGTCCTAATGCCTTTCCTGTTGAGGAGAAGGACCCCACTAGGGAGGCTTAGTGGGCTTGGGGCCTTCCTTCTCACTACAAGATCAAATGGAGCAGTTCTTCCCTCTGCCTGTCCTCTGGTAGATAGGCTGGAACACAATTACCTAGGCTTCATTAGCAAGATGCTCCTTCTCAGAACATTGAAACCTCAGTACATGAAACAAAAATGCTCGGGACAGGCCGGGCGTGGTGGCTCA
>NW_012147190.1:1236716-1243304 GCF_000956105.1 Propithecus coquereli | reverse complement strand
TGGTTATTCGGGAGCACCCAATACATCTAGCATCATGGCACTGAATTGTAATTATCTCTTTCATTTGCCCATCTCCCTGTCCGTTTTTTATTGCACACTCTGTCCCCTGTGTCTTGCACAGTGCCTGCTTGTGGTAGAAATTCAGTAAAAATCTGTAGGATAGATACATGCAAGAATTATTGTTATGGTAAGAAAAAATGAGGTTATTAAAAAGAAAGGGCTAGGAACAGAAGATATTCAGGTGAGAAATAAAGACAGACAGAAACCCATTACTTTGCAATGAGTAAATTACATGTGACAATGCATTGACTATTTTGGACCCAGGGAAACGGACAGATATTGTCTTGTCTAGTATATTAGATTGGTGTAGACAGATAAACCATGGCTTTTTTCTTGGTCTAAATCATTGAAATAACTGCCTCCCCTCTCCACTTTTCCTTTGCTCTCAGAGATACTGCCTGTTCATGCAGCTGCTGCTGTCCTCTGAGCCTATCTTCTGAGATTGCCATCAGCTAAATATTGCATTGTCTTTGGACGATTTTCCTACATTGTGACTCCACACCACATTTTCAATGCTTTTCCAGTTCCAGACAAGCTACAGACTATTAATTTACCGTTGCCTTTGCCTTGCCCAAGGAAATTGAAAATAAACTTTAATTTCCTAGTCAAGGGCCATGAGGTGCTTTGTGTGGTTCGGAGAAAAAAAAATGATGATTGTTAGATGGAATTAGGGAACATTAGGAGTTTTTAAAGTTAGTGAAGGTACACAGTAATTGATCACTTGTCCACAGGGTTAGGGGTCATTCCAATGAGTAGACATTTTGTCAACATCTGAGGTCTCTTTCGATCTGTCAATCACTCCCAGTAACCATATTTATAAGCTTCAGATCTGAATTCTGAATTCCATCCGAAGCTTTCAACTGGCCTTGGCAATGGTGTTGAGACCATTCTCACAGTTAGTTAGTTACCTCTCGGACTACACAAAATGAAAAAAGAAAAAACTTCCTTTGGGGAAATTCAACAATTTCTGGTAGGAAAACAAACGAGGGTGCTTGCAGGATATCAGAAGCCCAAGCCTGAGCATCTGGAGGCAAAGGAAGAGCAGAGGTGTCTTTGTTGATAAGTGCAGTCGCCTGTAGGAATTTAACGGGAACTTGGGTATTTGGAGTTGCTCAGTGAAGTTCTAGAAAGAACCTGAGTGTAATGTGGGACTGACTGCAGGAAACAGAACAAATTGTTATTTCTGGGGGGAAAAACTAACACATTCACTTTGGGAGGCTTGGGTTTTTTGTTTTAGTTTGTATTCCTTTGGGGGAGAAGCTATTTTTATTGTAAACATACATAAAGCTAGCAATAAAATAGTCAGCAAGTATTTATTGTACACCTACTATGTGAGAGGAGCTTGCTTCCATACACCAGTGAACGTTAAATAAACGGCGCCTACAGGCACACAAATATGTGTGTGTTATATGTCTTTTTTTACTCCGTTGCAATCATTATGTGTATATAAATGTTTTGTTTTTATTCAATGTGATTATGTCCCACGTTTTCCCATGTTTCCACATGGTCTTCATGATCAACAATTTAATTCTGACAAATGACCATTCATTCTCCTTCTGTAGGACAAATTGCTGCTGGAGTAACACCGAAGAGAATCCTTTTGTAGCATATAGCATTTTTTTTCTTCCCTTGTAATTGTTCCCTGGGACAAATCCTCAGGAATGACATTCCTGAGTCCCTGAGGAAGGCAAATCTGGTAGATGTATACCACCATGCTTCACTTCTGTGACACTGGCAGGCTTCGCTTTATCACTTATAGCACTGTTTCTGGCTGAGCCCAGATAGCACTTCAGAATCCTTCTCAACACAATACTCCAAGCAGTCTCTATCATTCAGCCTCAGTAACCATCCCTGACAAACAAATTAATGAATTTGATATGTATTGCCATACCAAAATTTTGCCTTGGAAATACATCAGGGGAGAGTGACACTCATTGACTTCCTTTTCCTAGGAAATCCGCAAACTTTCCTCTCAACTGACCCAAAGTTCGCTATGGTTTCCTTACTCACTTTTCAGTTTCTGAGTTTTCAATATCCCCTACCTATGCATTGTGTTCCAGGAGAGCTCACCACACCATGATGCAGACTGCCTTTCTGGTTGCAATGAATACCTCCAGGGCTCAAACAAAAGTGGCAGATTTCCTTTGGCTAAACTGGCACCATTCGTACTAGTTCAATGCCCCCCAGCCATAGGAAGGAAACTTTCCAATACAGCGGAAAAGAGGCCCTGGCATGGAATGAATTTTTAAGTCAGAGAAAATAAATTAAAACCAAGATGGCACGAAGGGTCAATATCCTTGTCCCTCCAATCAAGAGGAGTCCACTGACCTTCACATAGGAAGAGGTGGGACTGGCTCTTGACACTTTCCCAGCGGTGTCAAGACCTGGCCAATGCCATTAACAGCTTTCTTCCCCATACACGCTTAAAGTCTCTAGCATCCTATAGCCTTCTGAAGGTATTGCCTTTGACTCCAGAGTTTCCCCAAGTTTTGCTTCTTACTTTTCACTCCAAATCTCATTGCTCTTTCTTCTAGCTTCCCCAGTTTGGGGGACATCTGCAACTTTGGTTTATCTAGTATCTCTCTCCTCTGGTTCTTTGGTTAACATCCCTCCCCCTCCCCTCCCCCAACACTCCCACACACCCCCTCATACACACACCTCTCCATTCATGGAATTGCTGCCCCTTCATTGTGTTTCCCGTGTGAGTCTGATGGGACTACCAATTCCAGTTCCCTGATGATCCCTATGAAAGAATTAGTATGTGGCCCATCCTCAGCTTCCTGCCTAGAGTGATTGGTTCGAAGGATGGGCAAGGGACTAAGCCAGAGTAATCAGAGTCTTTTCCAGAGTTCTACGTATTCTGAAATGGATTGGGAGGATTCTGTTGTTCTCCCAAGGTTGCTGGGCTTGGTTAGCATGAGCTGGGAGTTGACTGTGGCTACACCCCCTTTGCCTTCTGGCATGTGGTAGAAGCTCATCCACAGCATAAGATAAAGAGGCTAAACACAGAGATGGAGACAGATGGGCAGGTGAGTCTTGTGGACAAACTTAAGGCTCTGTATCTAGTATGGCCAAGGGAAAGGGACAAGTGCTAAGGGTCCCCTTTATCTGAAAGAACCAGAGCCTGCCCCACCAACAAAAATGTGAGGTTGGTGTGATGGTTAATTTTATGTGTCAACTTGACTGGGCTAAGGGATGCCCAGATAGCTGGTAAAACATCATTTCTAGGTGTGTCTGTGAGGGAGTTTCTGGAAGGGATTAACACGTGGATCACTCACTAGACTGAATAAATTAGATTGTCCTCACCAATGTGGGTGTGTGTCATCCAGTCCACTGAGAATCTGGATAGAACAAAACGGCAGAGAAAGGATGAACTTGCTATCTCCGCTTGAGCTGGGACATCCATCTTCTCCCACCCTTGGATACTGGTGCTCCTGGCTGTCAGGCCTTCACACTCTGACTGGGATTTACACCATTGGCTGGCCTGGATCTCAGCCCTTTGGGTCTGGACTGGAACTACATCGCTGGTTATCCTGGGCCTTCAGCTTGCAGGCATCAGACTGTGGGACTTCTCAGCCCCCATAATCACACGGGCCAACCAATCATAAGTCTCTTTCTATATATCTATGTCTATATCTCCTATTGGCTCTGTTTTGGGGGAGAATGTTAACTAGTACAGTGGTATTCTGATCACTCTAAGAAAGATTTGGATCACTGGTGTAGCTTTGTTGATCTACATGGTCTGGGGTAAAGCCAACTGGTCTACTCAATGCTTGAAATGCTAGCTTCTTAGCAGAGGCCTGAACTGAGTGAGTCAACCTCAGTGTTGTTTCTCACAGGCCTACAGGATATTTATTAGGAGTTTACAAATTTGGTTATCCACAAATTTCAGTAATAGTCTTCAACCCTCCCCCACCTAAATTTCTATCAATAACTTTCCTCCCCTAAGAAGGCGATTCCCCTGGACCAGAGAGACAAATGCTTCCTTTTAACGGAGAGGCAGAGTGGCTAATGAGCAGATTCACTAATCAGCCACTAATGTGCTCACCGTCCCCTGCACGTTTCCTGCCAGCTCTTCTGCATACACAGCACCCCCACCTTAAAGTCTTTCTCCCTTCCTGCCTTTGACTCCAGGAACACCCCAATTTTTTCAGCTGTGGCACCGGTCGTCCAAAATCCTTATGTGGGTATGGGTTGGCTATAGGGGAGATTTGTTGATAAGAGTAGTGGGTTGAGAACCTCTACATTTGATAGACGATTTTTGGATATGATTCAGTTGTTAGTCAAGTGTACATGGAAGCTTTGTTGAGATTTATTTTTTTTTTTTGTCAGTAATCCCTCAGAAGGCCCAAGTGCTATGAGATCATTTTAGTGGAATAAAATTTAAGGACTTCCAGATCATATCATTATTTATATTCAACTTCAATGACAATTACTAATTGATTCAAAAGTTCCAGCCAACACCCAACCAAAGTAATGACAGGCAGTAACACTCCACGGTCATGCCACTTAAGGTGTATTAGCTACTTAGGGAAGTGTTTTAAATACAAAAGCTCACTGAGGCTGTGCCCCAGACTCAGGCAGACCACAGTTGATCAAAGGAGATGAGTCTAAGTGCTTCCTTCTCCATAAAGTCTTCTCTGAGCTTCTTTTCCCTTTGTGCCTCTCATTAGATTCTCATCATTGATAAGCATTTACTAAGTAGCCACCATGTGCCAGACACTCTTTTCCCTCTTCTCCTCCCGGAAGAATACTCTTCCATCCCTCTCTCCACCCCATACCCCACCTCCACATGGGAAGGGCAGAGGCTAATATGATTGATTAGCATTTTACCATGAGCCGTGTTGCTCCTGACCGTTCTGTTGGCCCATCGACAGGTGGGTGCTCGAGGCAAGCCTGCCATCCTAGCCCACGTCACCAATTGGACAAATGAACTTGGGGTCAGCTCCTTGTTGCCCACTCCCTATTGACCTGCCCAAGAATGTAGGTCCCAAGATTTAGATTCAGGATGGGAAGGAAAGGACTTATCAGCCTTGGGCCTAAGTCATGTGTTCTATTCCAGCTTTAACCAGAGCTTTTTGCATGTGAACGTTGGGTTCTCACTTGGCTGTTAGGACTCCCATCTTGATATTGAGCCTTGTAATTGGCCCTCCTCTTGGTTAGGCAGGCACAAGCCAATACTCACTGACAGAATCCCAGCTGCCAATCACAGGCAGCATTGTTAATTGCATCCTTTCTTGTTAGGGTGACAAGGTAGCCATAAGTAAGAGTAAATCACCCAGAGTTCAGGAAATGTACCCATCTAAAACTCTTTTTTTATAGTCTTATCTGGGCCACAGGGCCTGGCCAAAGCTCTGTGGAGAGGGTGGAGTTCCCCCTGAAGAGAACTGGCATTCTCATTAGTGATCATCCAAAGAAGGGGCCAATCCTTATACAGGCATGAGGGGACACACTATCTGCCCTCTCTGAGGCTTGGAATCAATTTGGAAGACATCTGGAGCACTTCCAGTAGAAAGGAGGCCTGAAGGGGTGGTAGCTGCTCCTAGTCACATAGAGGCAGGGCATGAGCAAGGTGGATCTGCCGTAGACCCAAAGACGGTCCTGTGTAGTATTGATCTTGGATGTGTGTTCCTCTTCTACTATCCCCAGCCATCACTCCTTTCTCCTTAGAAATCGTAGCCTGGCCTCTTGGCACTGCGCTAATTGAGGCACTGGGTTTCTGCTTAGCCCTAAAGTGGAGATGTATAGGGTGGGTGGAGACCCCACCCTCACAGCCAGAGAGCGGGTAGCAAGAGCAGACAGCAGTGAATGACAGCATGGTGGCCAGGCAAGGAGCATGGGAGGAAGAACAAGGATGCAACTGTTAACATGGCATACCACCACAAAACATGTGCCTTTTTGCATTTTTGAGTCACTCTCTCAATATTCATAGCCCTGGGAAGAAAGGTGTAAAGCCTGGAGCACATGCCTGTGACCTGGACGTCTGGGGCTGGAGCAGAGAGGAAGGAGTTCCATGGTGGGGGACAGGGCATTCCCTCCCACCAATACCTCAAACAGTGGGGCATTCGCCTTAAATCAGAAGCAGGGTTAGGAAAAAAAAATACATAGAAAGAGATAGAGAGAGATTCTCTATGCAAAAATAATCCCTTATTTCTATGAAAGCACTTGAAATTTTCTTGTTAGTAGCTCATTCTTAAAGTTAAAATGTTGTTATTTAATCTTTGGGAATTATCAGTTAAATTATAAATATCTCTGGGAAAAATCAGACTTTATTAAGCCCTTCATGATTAATGATTAATGCCTGAGTAGAAGTTTGAACAAATAACAAGCAACAGTGAGCCAGCTACAGAAAAGGCCCAGAGCAAATGAAACCCCTGACTGTTCTCCTGCATGTAGGCAGTGCTGCTTCTCTAATACGCAAAGTTACAGTTATGAATAAGAAGACATAAATTCATTAAAAGTATTACTATTATATTCTGTAATGTAGAAAAAATCTAAGATACTAGTGAAAAAGAGAAAATGAAAGAC
>NW_012147190.1:1229985-1233966 GCF_000956105.1 Propithecus coquereli | reverse complement strand
TCTGATGCCTCTCCTTTGTTTATGAGCAATTTCTTCTCTCCGAAAGCTTTAAAATCTTTATTTCTGGCATTCTGGAATTTGACAATGCTGTGTTTGTGAGGACCCTTTTAATGCCATTGTTTTGAGAACTTTGGTTGACACTTTCCAGCTAGAAATTCATGTCCTTCAGTTATAGGATATATTCATTATTTCTTAGCTATTATTTTTCCTTTTAGCTTTTTTATTTCCTTTCTCTACAACTCTTATTAAGCATATATTGGCCTCCTAGATAGATCCTCTATTTTCTCCCTGTCTTCTAATTTTTCTCTCTTCTTTTCCACCTACTTTCAAGATTTATTTTACTTTATCACACAGATCTTTTACTGAAACTTTTATTCCTGTTACCATATTTTAGCTGTCAAAAATCTCAGTATGAAGAGTGCCATCAGCATATGGTGGAATTAGAATTTCCTACCATTATCTCCCCACAGAGCATCACTTTTGACAACCATTCAATCATCGTAATACTTTTGTGGGAGTCCAGGAATCCAGCAGAGAAGTTCCAGCACACCATTAGGGAAAAAATATGAGAATAGGCACTTAAAGAGGGTAAGAAGAAAAGTTTCACTTTACCCATGTCACTCCTCCCCCCAGGGTGGCACAGCTCAGTGCCAAGAGAAACCCTCTCAACCTGTGATTTTTCCCATGAGGGAAAGTGAGAGTACAGCGAGTGAGCCTCTGGCTTCCCAAGCCATGCAGGATGCTGCCCAAGAAGCCTACATCTTTCTTTCCCAATCCAGAGTAATGAGGTGATTGGCAGAGTTGAGTGGTTGGGAGAGGTTGGGAGCAGGGAAGAGAAGCAAGAACTCACAGCAACCAGGACTCAGAACTCAGCGATGGGCTTCAGTTCCTACTAACTGCTTCATGGACTTCATCAGAAAGCCCACCCAAAAACTGCTTGGAATAACTTGCCTGCAGATTCCCCAACTGGCTCATACGTACCCCCAATGCTCTCCATGCCTCATACACCACTCCAACCCCCATGGTCAGTTTGCCAGTTGTGGCCCCATGGACTGTGAGTGTCAGCCTCTGCAGAAGGCTTGTGAGTATGTGTACACAGCCAGACTAACTCAGCAAGATTGGGAGAAAGCATACAAACTTGAGCATTTCAGGGCACCACCCTAGGGAAAACAAATGGGAGGATCTCATCACCTTGCCTGGCTCTGCCGGATCAGAAGAAGGCATTAAATCTCAATAATTCATCCCCAAGAGGGAACAAGAGGTGTGGAGTGGGTGCATCCCTAAAAAATTTCTGAAAAACCTCAGAATCTCTAGCCAGGCTGATTGGTGAATGTGTTTCTCTCCCAAAGCTGGTCAGTAGACTGGAGGTGACTGATTTGTCAAATGCAGAGACAGAAAAGCAAGACTTACAAGGAACAAAGCAAAACAAAAAAAATCAAGGAAACATGACACCTCCAACGGAACAATAGTTTTTTACTAACCAACCCCAAGGAAATGGAGATCTACAAAGGATTCTTTGTAGACTCTTTCCTCACAAATAATTAAAAAAATTGTTTTAAGAAAGCTCAATGAGCTAGAGGAGAACACAGACAAACAGAACACAGACAAACAACTCAACATAATCAGGAAAGCAATATATGAACAAAACAATAAATTCAACAAATAGACAAAAATCATTAACACACACACAAAAAAGAACCAAACAAATTCTGGAGCTGCATGAAATGAAAAATGCAATAAACAGCTTCAACAGCAGATTCAATCAAACAGAGAAAAGAATCTGTAGACTCAAAGACAGGTCATTTGAAATTAATGAGTTAGTGAAGAAAAAAGAATGAAAAAGAGAGAAGAGAGCCTATGGTTTTTATGGGACATCACCAAGAGAATTAATACACATGCTCCTTGATTTACAAGGGGGTTACATCCCAAAAAACCTGCCATAAATTGAAAATATCATAAGCCAAAAATGTGTTCAATATACCTAACATACCAAACATCGTAGCTTAGCCTAGTGTACCTTAAACATGCTCAGAACACTTACATTAGCCTACAGTTGGGCAAAATCATCTAACACAAAGCCTGTTGTATAATAAAGTATGGAATATCTCATGTAACTTATTGACTACCATACCAAAAGTAAAAAACAAAATAGTTGTATGGGTTTCTACTGAATGCATGTCACTTTTGCACTATTGTAAAGTCAAAAAAATTGTAAAGTCATTTTTTGTGGACCATCTGTATAAGGATTATGGGAGTAAAAGAAGCAGGGAAAGAGATAAAAGGGAAGAAATCTTATTTCAAAAAGTAATAGCTGAAAACTTCCCAAACCTGGGAAGAGATATGGTCATCCACGTACATGAAGCTCAAAAGTCCTCAAACAGTTTCAACCCAAAGAGGACTTTACCAAGACCCACTGTAATAAAATTGTCAAAAATCAAAGACAAAGAAAGAATTTTGAGAGCATCAAGAGAAACAAAACTTGCCAAATACAAGGGAACCCCATAAGACTATGAGTGGATTTCTCAGGAGAAACTTTATAGGCCAGGAAAGAGTGGGATGATATATTCAAAGTGCTGGCAGAAAAAGATTCTCAACCAAGAATATGTTACCCAGCAAATCTATTCTTCAGAAATGAAGGAAAGATGAAGGCTTTCCCAGACAAACAAAAGCTGAGGGAGTTCATCACTACTAGACCTGCCTCACAGGAAATGGTAAAGGGAGTTTTCAAACTGAGATAAAAGGATGCTAACTAATAAAAGGAAAACATAAAACAGTATGAAACTCACTGGTAAAGGTAAGTACATAGTTAAATTCAGAATATTCTAGTATTTTAATCATGGTGTATAAATCATTTTTAACTCTAGCATCAAGGTTAAAAAATAAACGTCATAAAAATAACTTTAGCTAACTTATTAATGGATACACAATAAAAAAAGATGTAAATTATGGCACCAGAAACATAAAATGGGTGTGAGGGGAAGTAGAGTTTTTGTATGCATTCAAAGTTAAGTTGTTAGCAGCTTAAAATAGACTATTATAACTATAAGATGTCTTATGTAAGTCTCATAGTAACCACAAAGCAAAAATCTATACTTACTACACAAATGATAAAAAGAAAGGAATCAAAGCATAGTACTGCAGAAAATCATCAAATCATAAAGGAAGATAGCAAGAGAGTTAATATCCAAAATATATAAGGAACATACCACCCAACAGCAAAAAACAAATAACCCAGTTTAAAAATGGGCAAAGGACCTAAATAGACATTTTCCCCAAGAAGTCATACAAATGGCCAATAGATACATGGAAAAATGCTCAACATCACTCAGGGAAATGTAAATCAAAATGGCAATAAGATATCACCTCATACCTGTTAGGATGGCTATTATCAATAAATGTTGGCAATGGTGTGTAGTGAAAGGAACTGGGCAGAGTATACACTGCTGGTGGGAATGTAAATTGGTATAGCCCTTGTGGAAGACAGTATGAAGTTTTCTTAAAAAATTAAAAATAGAACTATCAAATGATCCAGCAATTCCACTTCTGGGTATATATCCAAAGGAAGTAAATTCACTATCTTAAGGAGATATCTGCACTCCCATGGTTACTGCAGTACTATTCACGGTAGCCAAGACACAGAAACCACTTAACTGTCAAAACATGCATGGATAACGAAAATGTGGTATATATACACAATGGAACATTATTTGGCTTTAGAAAAGAAAGAAATCTTGCCATTTGTGACAACATGGATGAACCTAGAGGACACTATGCTAAATAAAATAAGATAAACACAAAAATAAAAATACTGCATAATCTCACTTACATGTGAAATCTAAAAAAAGTTGAACTTATAGTAACATAAAGTAGTATGGGTGTTATCAGAGACTGAGGAGTGGAGGGAAAGGGAAGATTTTGGTTAAAGGGTACAAATTTTCAGTTATAAGATGAATAAGTCCTGGAGACCTAATGTACAGCATG